>NC_034189.2:41089362-41161997 GCF_002021735.2 Oncorhynchus kisutch
TCAAATCGTTCCCTGTCGTCAACAGGCAGTTCCTTTGTACTGCATTTCTACGGTTCCATCCTTCTATGGAGTTGGGACCTTCTGATGAGAATTGACTAGTAATAAACACCCCCTGCTCTGTGCCATGCTCTGTGCCATGCAAGCCCAACAACAGATCACCTCCTGGGAAGGAGAAGAATATGTGTCTTTTAAGAGGAAGCATTATGCATTCTTGGTGCTGGATGATATCCGTCTTTGGAAAGCAGGTTGAATTCCCCCTTCTTTAACGGAAGGTGGGAGATCCGGTGGATTTATGGGTGCCTTGTGATTGCCCTTACTTGGACTGTACCATTCAGCGGTGGGATAGGGGTTATCGGCAGTGGTCACTGAATGAGACATTTGAGAGACTATGTGATAACGTGCTATATTGTTATAGTGACAGACAAAGTTGTTGCGATAGGAATGAGGGTAGGCCTATGTCTAGCAGAGGAGCAACAGTGAACCAATCAGGGAGCAAGCAAGGAAACAGTGGATGGCGATTGGTCTAACCTGCCCGGGGCTCTACCAAAAGGAACACTACAGGAAGTCAGCACGGGGTCAGTAAGGGGTCTATAAAGAGTTCAAAACAGAAAGGGGTCAGAATAAACGATCGACCAATACAACGAAAGTATTGACCACTCCCCATCCACTCTACAGAGAGGACCATTCAGGTCACAGAGGATAGCCTAACAAAGAACCCCTACATAATGTGCATTGGTGTTTTGAATATGGGCCAAAACATTCTGTCTGTAGTGTATCAGTAAATGACAGGACGTCTATGGTTTATTCTTGTCTTTGACTCAGACTGTGATAATATAATACAGGCTTGTTGTTATTATTAGGATTGCCCCCATTGGGCTGTGGGGTCAGGACATGGTATAAGAATCGGAAGTTCCTTTCCCAGAATCTTCCAGGGGAAACCTACCTGGCTGCATGACTCAGTGGTCCCTTCCTGTTCCTGTCCCCCTCTCTTATCTGTCTCCCGTGGCATTGTCCTCCTCACCTCACCAGACAATGGTTCCTATCCCCCTCTAGCCTGATCGCCCCACATCTAACAACCACGTGCATAGTTCGTAACACTTCTCATGAATGGCTTCTTAATAATGCATTATAAGCACATGTATAATGCCTTATGAGCTATGTATAATGCACAATAATGCATAGAGATTAAATTGTTATTCATGAGCACTTATTATGCGCTTATTGTACATTATGAAGATGCATTCATAGGAAGTGTTAGCAAATTAGCCTGAGTGCCAGTCTTGTTTAAGCCATCATGTCAACTCCTTGCCACTCAATGTCTTGTCAAACATGCTTTAGCATGACAATGAGTGACAAGGAGTTTGCTTGGTAGCACAAGCAGATCTGGGACCAGGCTATGACAGAGATGGCGGTACAGCACAAACAGTAGAGATGTGTAACTCCTCACTGTCTCCCTCCTCATTCTTCTGACCTTCTGTCTTGTACATAAACACTGTTACAGTACTTTTTTCCTTGTATTTCTTGCTTAATTTGATTGTTTTAGTTTTTCTCATGGGTTTATTTTAGGATACTTGATTTTATTTATATGAAATAACGTGTCCTTTCTGAAGTACTGTATGTATATTTATTTATCAGGTCATTTATTGACATTTTGACTTCAGGAGTGCAGCCTCATAAATGTAGGCTGGTGATATTCCATGCTTCTTATTAAAAGTTATTATTATTATTATTATTATTATTAAAGCATGTGTTTTTATGGGCCTATATATGATAAACAAAGTGCTTCTACAATGTCTTTGGCTGTTAATTCAACACACACACACACAGAGAACATGATAGACCGGTACAGAGACTGGCAGACTGAATCTGGTGACCATGTGTCGCTGTTTGTTTTATTTGTTAACCAACCTATAGGCCCACCATTCAGAACAGCATAAGCGATTGTCAGCCTCACTCTCATTCCATATTCCCTCTTTCCATCTTTCATTTTGTCTCACCTGTTTCACCCCCCCCCCCCCCCCCACCACCACACACACACATCTCCTTTTCCCTAGACACATCTCTCCCTTCTCACCCCTCTCCTCTGTCTCTCTGTCCATTGAGAACCCTCCTCATACTAACGTCAGCCTTGTGATAGAACGTACAGTATCATATATATATATATATATATATATATATATATATATATATATAGTCATAAATAAAGGCAAACGGTGCACATAGATGTAGTAGGAAGTTACAACCAGGTCGGCTCGTACTTGAAGTCACCCAGCTTTTTGACCATTTAACTCGAGGGAACGACCTTTGTCTTTAAAACACTTAACGTCTTTCAAATAAGAACAGCTAAGGGCCACCAGGGTGAGTTGTTAAAGTCCTTTTCATTTCGTCTTGTCTTCCCGCGGTCTTCATCTTCTCTTCTGCTGTCCGTTACATGATATCCTGCTGGTGCTGTGTTGACTCAGAGACCACCTATAGGGGGAGACAAAGGAGACATTTACTGTATCTCGAGGAAAAGAAAGCTGGAGATTGGTGTATCAGAAGTGAGATGACAAGCCTGTTATACTATTAGGAAAGATACAGGTGCAAGGTAAAGCTACAATGTGTGTTGATAGAACAGTATGGCTTGTGAGAACTTGAGTCGGGTGGAACGGAAACCTTCGGTGGATTTACATTGTTGTCAGCGGGAGGAGAGGAGTTTTAGATTTTCTCTCAAATACAAGTCTGTGGGTGTGTTAGTGCGCTATCTCTAGGTTCACACTACAAACAGGTGTGTCTCTGTCAGGGTGTTTGTGTGTGTTACCTCTCCGTCGCGGGTCTCGATGGTCTTGATAAGGACACTTTTCTTTGAGTGTGACTCAGCAACGCGATGATGATGCTCTGGGCTCGTTTCTGTCCAGACAGAATAATTAAATATTCATCTGGTTTACAACAACTCTGTTCACCTTTTTAATTTTGCGTCACCCCTTAAAATCAATGAATGAATGGTTCTATTTATGCATCAGCAGTGAGGGCTCAAGTGAGGATCATTTGAAGTTCCATCCTGTCACTTTCGATTTCTGCTGAAGTAAACTGCAAAAGCCTTAGCTACTTGTATCAATTGTGCCCTCTTGTGGCGTGATGCTGTAACTCATCTATTTTGCAGCAGTTTTTGACAAATGCAGTGTGTGTGTTCTTACCACGGAAAGTCATGGTGGAATAGTTCTGTATGGGCAGGGAAATCCTACAGAGGGAGAGAAGGGGGATGTCAGTTTTTAGCAGTGATGCCAAATACCATTGTCAAACAAGATAATCCATCACCTCTCTGTCCTCAGCACTCTCCACCTTTCTCCTCACTCTATTCCTTCAGCCCTCCTTCAACTCCCTGCCACTGTCTTCTCTTTCTTTCCCCTATCTCCTGCCCTCCTCTATCGCTCCATCTCTCCTGCTCTCCTCTATCTCTCTCCATCTCAAATGCCCTCTATCTCTCTATCCATCTCTCCTGCCCTCTAACTCTCTATCCTCTCTCTCTCTCTCTCTCTCTCCTCTGTCTCTCTCTCTCTCCTCTGTCTCTCTCTCTCTCCTTTATCACTCCATCTCCTGCCCTCCTCTATCCCTTTCTCCTGCCTCCCTCCTCCTGCTTCTCTGTCACCCCCCCCCCCCCAATCGAACCTGCTCTCCTCTCCTCATTCCTCTCTCTCCCTCCTCATACCTGCTCTCCTCTCCCTCCAGCAGTTTCCTGTAGGTTGCTATCTCTACGTCCAGGGCCATCTTGACGTTGAGCAGGTCCTGGTACTCTCTCAGGTGCCTGGCCATCTCATCCTTCATGTTGGCGATCTCGGCCTCCAGACGGGAGATGGTGTCCTGGAACCCGCCGGCCTCCCGCCCGTGGCGCTCCTCCATCTCTCTCATCTGCCTCATCAGAGACTCGTTCTGCCGGGAGGGAGAGGGGGTTAGGGGGAGGATGGGAGAGTGGTAGGAGGAGGGTGGGGGTGAGGTGGAGGAGTTGAGAGGGTGGAAGAGGGGAGGGGGAGAGAAATTAGAGAAAGAGATTGACATGGAGAAGTGTGCCGTCATGTTTCTTGGAAGTGAACTTGCAGACCAGGCAAGGACAAAGTGAAGAAAATGAGAAGGAGAGGAATGAAAGCGTGGTGGTAAGACTTATGAAAGAACAGAAGGATTAAATGGAAGGATTAAATGAGGAGGAATAAATGGTGTCGTGAGGATAGTATTCAGACTGAGAGACTTACAGTGCCTTTAAGTGAGTCAATCTCACAGGTGTAGGACTGGAGCTGGTGTCTGAACTCCATGGTCTCCATCTTGGCCTGCTTCAGAGCCTCGTTGTTCTTGTTCACCGCCTGGTTCAGGTCTGTCACCTACAGGAAGTACATCACTTTGTCTGACATCACAGTAATTGCGCCCCCCCATCGAGAGCCAGAGACATTTTCTTGTAAATCAAATGTTTTGATTGATCTCTCTCTCTTTCTCTATTCTCTATCTATCAATCTCCCAATTCCCTCTCTCCCCCTTCCTCTCTGTCTCCCCACCCCCCAATCACCTTAGACTTGTACCACTCCTCAGCCTCTGAGATGTTCTTGGCTGCGATGCCCTCGTACTGGGCCCTGATGTCCCTGAGGGCAGCTGTCAGGTCCGGCTTGGACATGTCCATCTGGATCTGCACCTGGGTCTCCTGCATCTGGGACTGCATCTCACGGATCTCCTGCAGGTGAGGTGTGGAGGGAGGTGGAGGTGGGGAGAGGTAGAGAGGAGGGAGGGGCGAGGTGAAGTAGAGAGGAAGGGGGAGGTCGATAGGTTAAGGTTTCTGCAGAGTTCTCTTCTCCATTGTCTGTTAAGAGGCACACACACACCCACTCAAATAGTGTTGCTTCACCTTTTATAAAACAGTGTGAGTGTCTGCTAAATAGTTAGTCTGTGTAGCTATTGGTTAACTATTTAACAATCTGTATTGATCCTTTAGACTCATCACGTACGCTGCTGCTACTGTTTATGATCTGTCACTCTACTCCTAGTTATATGTACATATCTACCTCAATGACCTTGTTCCCCTGCACATGGACTCGGTACTGGTACCCCTTGTATACAGCCAAGTTATCGTCACCCATCGTGTATCTATTATTACACGTTTGACTTTTCTATCATTTGAATATTTTCTTTCTCTCTGCGTTGCTGGGAAGGGTCGGCAAGTCAGCATTTCACTGTTAGTCCACACCTGTTGTTTACGAAGCATGTGACACAAACCTTGATTTGATTTGGTTTGTGTGTATCCACTCCTGTCTCAGAGAGTAATGAGTCTGTTGTAGGAGATTACACAGACCTTGTACAGCAGCCCACAGGCTCAGTGCCAACTGCCCACTGCGCTTGCAGAGATTTTGTGTGTGTGTGTTTGTGTATAAGTGTGTGATGTGTCTGTTTTTATGTGTGTGTGTGTGTGTGTGTGTGTGTGTGTGTTTTTGTTCATTCCTACCACAGAGAGACAGACAGATGGAATGACCAATGACCAGATGCACTGACAGACAGACAGACCAACTGTAATAACACATAGGATATTAAAATACACAGACTTGAGTAACGTACCTCCTCATGAATCTTCTTGAGGAAGGCGATCTCCTCCTGTAGGGTCTCGATGCGTCTCTCCAAGTCTAGACGGGCCAGAGTGGCAGCATCAACATCCTAGAACAGACAGACGTTAGAGGAGATGAATTCAACAGATCTCACTGGGCAAAAACTGATTGAATCAACATTGTTCCCACGTCATTTCAACCCCCCAAAATAAATGTGATGACGTTGAATCAACGTGGAAAACTAAGGGCATTTCGTTTTTTTTTTTCACGCAACTTTGAACCTAAATCCAATGATATAGTGATTTATTTTAGCTGAGAAGTCAAAACAATATTAACGTTAAACCGACTGATGTCTGTGCCCAGCGGGGTGGCAGTTCAAATGACGATCCGGTCTGCATTTCGATGAAAAGGAAGGAAAATACTAGTAGTGAGACATGAACATGTTATCATATTCATAACCTGTGTTGATTTAATAGTGTTGGACTCACAGCTCTGAAAGCAGCCAGGTTGTTCTCTGCGTCCTCCCTCTGAAGGATCTCTTCCTGCAGCCTGGAAACACAGTCGAACAAAGAGATGGAGTGAGACCCGATCACAATTGTGTCTTTTATGTGTCCGCACCTTTCATTTTGTATTTTTTAATTGATTTAACCTTTATTTAACTAGGTGCTTCACCTGTCTTATGACAAGTGATTTGCCACCCGGAAATAGTTTGATATGGACTTTAAGACTGCCGTGTGGATCTAACGTGCAAATGTGGTGATAATCCAAACCCAAGCCCCATTTTGAATTCCAGCTGTAGACGCCAAGAGGCCGTATTGACAGATGGCCAGATCTGGATTGTATCTGTCTGAATACAGATGTTTTAATTCCTGGCCTTTTATAGAGTCGGACCCATGGCGCCAGTAAGGACATGCCTCTGTAAGGGCTAGAGGCTTCGACCATACCCTAATGTAGTAAGAAGGAGGCTGGGTCTAGTCCTTCAGAAGGAGGCTGGGTCTAGTCCTTCAGGGGCTAGGTGGGGGATGGATCTTGTTGACTTGGTCCACTGGAGTTGGGACAAGACTCTGCACTTGGGTGCATTAATCGCTAGCGCTTCTCTCCTATTTCACGGGTTGAATGAGAATGCCACGGAAGATTCTGTGCTGCCGCTCAGCCCCACACATACACTGCATATTTAATATGTCATCCAGGCCTACACTTCAACAGCAGAGGGGGCATGCTGATCGCGCAGCTATGCAAATGGCAGTAAGACTATCACACATTTGATAAAACCTGAAGCGGAAAACACGTCCTATTTTACTTGCAGTAAGAATCCAAATGCACAACGTCTTCAACAGCACCTCACAATCAGTCCACTTGTACTGAGCGATATGACCAAGTTTAAAAATACTTGCTGTAACCACAACAAACAAACCAGCAAAACCCCAACAGCTAATCGAGAGGCACTGACTGAAATCCCAGGGGACTGTATGCATGAACCAGCCATGATATCAGTGCTGCTTTTGGTGGCTGAAATGTCACGCTTACTTTACACTAGGATCTACACTCCTAGAGTTCTCCTCTCTCTAATCGTACCCATGATCCTCTCCTTCATCCACTCATCCACCAATCAGAAACTACACCCCTGCAGTCTAACATCAACTGAGCAATTATTCAATCAATCAAATGTATTTATAAAGTTCTATTTACATCAGTAGTTTTACAGTAACTTCTAGTTGCCATATTTCTCCCCCCTTCTCCCCCTGCTCTTCCTCAGTCTCCTACCCCCTCCTTCTCTTCCACTCCCCCTCATCCTGCTCCTCTTGCCTCTCTTCCCCCCTTCTCCCCCTGCTCTTCATCAGTCTCCTACCCCCTCCTTCCCTTCCACTCCCCCTCCTCCTGCTCCTCTTGCCTCTCTTCCCCCCTTCTCCCCCTGCTCTTACTCAGTCTCCTACCCCCTCCTTCTCTTCCACTCCCCCTCAGCCTGCTCCTCTTGCCTCTCTTCCCCCCTTCTCCCCCTGCTCTTCCTCAGTCTCCTACCCCCTCCTTCTCTTCCACTCCCCCTCATCCTGCTCCTCTTGCCTCTCTTCCCCCCTTCTCCCCCTGCTCTTCCTCAGTCTCCTACCCCCTCCTTCTCTTCCACTCCCCCTCAGCCTGCTCCTCTTGCCTCTCTTCCCCCCTTCTCCCCCTGCTCTTCCTCAGTCTCCTACCCCCTCCTTCTCTTCCACTCCCCCTCATCCTGCTCCTCTTGCCTCTCTTCCCCCCTTCTCCCCCTGCTCTTCATCAGTCTCCTACCCCCTCCTTCTCTTCCACTCCCCCTCATCCTGCTCCTCTTGCCTCTCTTCCCCCCTTCTCCCCCTGCTCTTCATCAGTCTCCTACCCCCTCCTTCCCTTCCACTCCCCCTCATCCTGCTCCTCTCGCCTCTCTTCCTCCCTTCTCCCCCTCTTTCCTACCTGAGTTTGAGTTTGTCCAAGTCTTCTCCCAGGTTGTCCCTCTCCACCTCGGCACGGCTCCTCTGATTGGTCAAGGCCTCCACCTGGCGACGCAGGTCCCTCATCTCCTCTTCGTACAGGTCGGCGATGCGTGTGGGTTCACGACCCCGCAGCCTCTCAATCTCCACCACCAACGTAGCGTTCTGCTGCTCCAGGAAGCGAACTTTCTCGATGTAGCTGGCGAAGCGGTCGTTCAGGTGCTGCAGCTCGACCTTCTCGTTGGTGCGCGTGTGGAGGAACTCCTGGTTCAGCGCGTCGGCCAGGCTGAAGTCCAGCGTCTCCCCCATCCCTGCGTAGGACCGCGAACCGTGTGCGGTTGATGACATCACAGGTCCGCCGAAGTGAGACGAGGTGCGGTAGCCGGAGTAAGAGGGTGAGGCGGAGGTCTTGGTGACTTCGTAGACCCGGGAGGAGATGTGCCCGGAGCCGCCATGTCCAAGTCCGAGCCCCCCGCCCGAGCCCCGGCTACTGTAGAGGGAATGTGACATGGCAGGGCTGTACCCTGCGCCAAAGGTGCGGCGGTAGGAGGAGGAGCCAGACTGGGCCGACTGAGCAGAGGAGCGGTAGGAGCTCATGGTGGAGCAGGAGAAGGGTCTGGGCTGGAGCAGGAGAAGGGTCTGGGCTGGAGCAGGAGAAGGGTCTGGGCTAGAGCAGGAGAAGGGTCTGGGATGGCTGCTGGAGTGGACTAAAGCAGGGAGGCTGACTGAGGGACACACAGAACTCACTCTGGCTATTTGTAGTACCTACCCCCTCATAGCCCCTCCCTCAAATCCTCTATATACCCTCCCCTCTTTCCGTCTTTACTCCAATTCTTCCCTTCTCCGTCTCTCACCCCCCCCCCCCCTCCCTCCCTCTCCAGAATGGACTGTCACAGGTCCTGGTGTGGGGTCTGGTATTCGGTTCAGATTGTGTTCCAGAGTGACAGGAGGGTTCTGGGAGGCTGTGTCCACCCTGACTGTCACAGCAGCCCGACTGAGCTCACAGTGGCCAGCTAGACCTCAGCTCAGCTTCTTGTCCACACCCCAGCTCAACCCTAACCTTAGCCTCAACCATAACCCTAACCCTAGCTTCTTGTCCACACCCCAGCTCAAGCCTAACCTTAGCCTCCACCATAACCCTAACCCTAGCTTCATGTCCACAACCCAGCTCAACCCTAACCCTAACCTTAGCCTCAACCATAACCCTAACCCTAGCTTCATGTCCACACCCCAGCTCAACCCTAACCTTAGCCTCCACCATAACCCTAACCCTAGCTTCATGTCCACACCCCAGCTCAACCCTAACCTTAGCCTCAACCATAACCCTAACCCTAGCTTCTTGTCCACACCCCAGCTCAACCCTAACCTTAGCCTCAACCATAACCCTAACCCTAGCTTCATGTCCACACCCCAGCTCAACCCTAACCTTAGCCTCAACCATAACCCTAACCCTAGCTTCATGTCCACACCCCAGCTCAACCCTAACCTTAGCCTCCACCATAACCCTAACCCTAGCTTCATGTCCACACCCCAGCTCAACCCTAACCTTAGCCTCCACCATAACCCTAACCCTAGCTTCATGTCCACACCCCAGCTCAACCCTAACCTTAGCCTCCACCATAACCCTAACCCTAGCTTCATGTCCACACCCCAGCTCAACCCTAACCTTAGCCTCCACCATAACCCTAACCCTAGCTTCATGTCCACACCCCAGCTCAACCCTAACCTTAGCCTCCACCATAACCCTAACCCTAGCTTCTTGTCCACACCCCAGCTCAACCCTAACCTTAGCCTCAACCATAACCCTAACCCTAGCTTCTTGTCCACACCCCAGCTCAACCCTAACCTTAGCCTCAACCATAACCCTAACCCTAGCTTCTTGTCCACACCCCAGCTCAACCCTAACCTTAGCCTCAACCATAACCCTAACCCTAGCTTCATGTCCACACCCCAGCTCAACCCTAACCTTAGCCTCAACCATAACCCTAACCCTAGCTTCTTGTCCACACCCCAGCTCAACCCTAACCTTAGCCTCAACCATAACCCTAACCCTAGCTTCATGTCCACACCCCAGCTCAACCCTAACCTTAGCCTCAACCATAACCCTAACCCTAGCTTCATGTCCACACCCCAGCTCAACCCTAACCTTAGCCTCAACCATAACCCTAACCCTAGCTTCATGTCCACACCCCAGCTCAACCCTAACCTTAGCCTCCACCATAACCCTAACCCTAGCTTCATGTCCACACCCCAGCTCAACCCTAACCTTAGCCTCAACCATAACCCTAACCCTAGCTTCTTGTCCACACCCCAGCTCAACCCTAACCTTAGCCTCAACCATAACCCTAACCCTAGCTTCATGTCCACACCCCAGCTCAACCCTAACCTTAGCCTCAACCATAACCCTAACCCTAGCTTCATGTCCACACCCCAGCTCAACCCTAACCTTAGCCTCCACCATAACCCTAACCCTAGCTTCATGTCCATACCCCAGCTCAACCCTAACCTTAGCCTCCACCATAACCCTAACCCTAGCTTCATGTCCATACCCCAGCTCAACCCTAACCTTAGCCTCCACCATAACCCTAACCCTAGCTTCATGTCCACACCCCAGCTCAACCCTAACCTTAGCCTCCACCATAACCCTAACCCTAGCTTCATGTCCACACCCCAGCTCAACCCTAACCTTAGCCTCCACCATAACCCTAACCCTAGCTTCATGTCCACACCCCAGCTCAACCCTAACCTTAGCCTCAACCATAACCCTAACCCTAGCTTCTTGTCCACACCCCAGCTCAACCCTAACCTTAGCCTCAACCATAACCCTAACCCTAGCTTCATGTCCACAACCCAGCTCAACCCTAACCTTAGCCTCAACCATAACCCTAACCCTAGCTTCATGTCCACACCCCAGCTCAACCCTAACCTTAGCCTCAACCATAACCCTAACCCTAGCTTCATGTCCACACCCCAGCTCAACCCTAACCTTAGCCTCCACCATAACCCTAACCCTAGCTTCATGTCCACACCCCAGCTCAACCCTAACCTTAGCCTCAACCATAACCCTAACCCTAGCTTCTTGTCCACACCCCAGCTCAACCCTAACCTTAGCCTCAACCATAACCCTAACCCTAGCTTCATGTCCACACCCCAGCTCACCCCTAACCTTAGCCTCCACCATAACCCTAACCCTAGCTTCATGTCCACACCCCAGCTCAACCCTAACCTTAGCCTCAACCATAACCCTAACCCTAGCTTCATGTCCACACCCCAACTCAACCCTAACCTTAGCCTCCACCATAACCCTAACCCTAGCTTCTTGTCCACACCCCAGCTCAACCCTAACCTTAGCCTCCACCATAACCCTAACCCTAGCTTCTTGTCCACACCCCAGCTCAACCCTAACCTTAGCCTCAACCATAACCCTAACCCTAGCTTCTTGTCCACACCCCAGCTCAACCCTAACCTTAGCCTCCACCATAACCCTAACCCTAGCTTCTTGTCCACACCCCAGCTCAACCCTAACCTTAGCCTCAACCATAACCCTAACCCTAGCTTCATGTCCACACCCCAGCTCAACCCTAACCTTAGCCTCAACCATAACCCTAACCCTAGCTTCATGTCCACACCCCAGCTCAACCCTAACCTTAGCCTCAACCATAACCCTAACCCTAGCTTCATGTCCACACCCCAGCTCAACCCTAACCTTAGCCTCAACCATAACCCTAACCCTAGCTTCATGTCCACACCCCAGCTCAACCCTAACCTTAGCCTCCACCATAACCCTAACCCTAGCTTCATGTCCACACCCCAGCTCAACCCTAACCTTAGCCTCAACCATAACCCTAACCCTAGCTTCTTGTCCACACCCCAGCTCAACCCTAACCTTAGCCTCAACCATAACCCTAACCCTAGCTTCATGTCCACAACCCAGCTCAACCCTAACCTTAGCCTCAACCATAACCCTAACCCTAGCTTCATGTCCACACCCCAGCTCAACCCTAACCTTAGCCTCAACCATAACCCTAACCCTAGCTTCATGTCCACACCCCAGCTCAACCCTAACCTTAGCCTCCACCATAACCCTAACCCTAGCTTCATGTCCACACCCCAGCTCAACCCTAACCTTAGCCTCAACCATAACCCTAACCCTAGCTTCTTGTCCACACCCCAGCTCAACCCTAACCTTAGCCTCAACCATAACCCTAACCCTAGCTTCATGTCCACACCCCAGCTCACCCCTAACCTTAGCCTCCACCATAACCCTAACCCTAGCTTCATGTCCACACCCCAGCTCAACCCTAACCTTAGCCTCAACCATAACCCTAACCCTAGCTTCATGTCCACACCCCAACTCAACCCTAACCTTAGCCTCCACCATAACCCTAACCCTAGCTTCTTGTCCACACCCCAGCTCAACCCTAACCTTAGCCTCCACCATAACCCTAACCCTAGCTTCTTGTCCACACCCCAGCTCAACCCTAACCTTAGCCTCAACCATAACCCTAACCCTAGCTTCATGTCCACACCCCAGCTCAACCCTAACCTTAGCCTCAACCATAACCCTAACCCTAGCTTCATGTCCACACCCCAGCTCAACCCTAACCTTAGCCTCAACCATAACCCTAACCCTAGCTTCATGTCCACACCCCAGCTCAACCCTAACCTTAGCCTCAACCATAACCCTAACCCTAGCTTCATGTCCACACCCCAGCTCAACCCTAACCTTAGCCTCCACCATAACCCTAACCCTAGCTTCTTGTCCACACCCCAGCTCAACCCTAACCTTAGCCTCCACCATAACCCTAACCCTAGCTTCTTGTCCACACCCCAGCTCAACCCTAACCTTAGCCTCAACCATAACCCTAACCCTAGCTTCATGTCCACACCCCAGCTCAACCCTAACCTTAGCCTCAACCATAACCCTAACCCTAGCTTCATGTCCACACCCCAGCTCAACCCTAACCTTAGCCTCAACCATAACCCTAACCCTAGCTTCATGTCCACACCCCAGCTCAACCCTAACCTTAGCCTCCACCATAACCCTAACCCTAGCTTCTTGTCCACACCCCAGCTCAACCCTAACCTTAGCCTCAACCATAACCCTAACCCTAGCTTCATGTCCACACCCCAGCTCAACCCTAACCTTAGCCTCAACCATAACCCTAACCCTAGCTTCATGTCCACACCCCAGCTCAACCCTAACCTTAGCCTCCACCATAACCCTAACCCTAGCTTCATGTCCACACCCCAGCTCAACCCTAACCTTAGCCTCCACCATAACCCTAACCCTAGCTTCATGTCCACACCCCAGCTCAACCCTAACCTTAGCCTCCACCATAACCCTAACCCTAGCTTCATGTCCACACCCCAGCTCAACCCTAACCTTAGCCTCAACCATAACCCTAACCCTAGCTTCTTGTCCACACCCCAGCTCAACCCTAACCTTAGCCTCAACCATAACCCTAACCCTAGCTTCATGTCTACACCCCAGCTCAACCCTAACCTTAGCCTCAACCATAACCCTAACCCTAGCTTCATGTCCACACCCCAGCTCAACCCTAACCTTAGCCTCAACCCTAACCCTAGCTTCTTGTCCACACCCCAGCTCAACCCTAACCTTAGCCTCAACCATAACCCCTATCCCTAGCTTCATGTCCACACCCCAGCTCAACCCTAACCTTAGCCTCCACCATAACCCTAACCCTAGCTTCTTGTCCACACCCCAGCTCAACCCTAACCGTAGCCTCAACCATAACCCTAACCCTAGCTTCATGTCCACACCCCAGCTCAACCCTAACCTTAGCCTCAACCATAACCCTAACCCTAGCTTCTTGTCCACACCCCAGCTCAACCCTAACCTTAGCCTCAACCATAACCCTAACCTTAGCTTCATGTACACACCCCAGCTCAACCCTAACCTTAGCCTCAACCATAACCCTAACCTTAGCTTCATGTCCACACCCCAGCTCAACCCTAACCTTAGCCTCAACCATAACCCTAACCCTAGCTTCATGTCCACACCCCAGCTCAACCCTAACCTTAGCCTCAACCATAACCCTAACCCTAGCTTCATGTCCACACCCCAGCTCAACCCTAACCGTAGCCTCAACCATAACCCTAACCCTAGCTTCTTGTCCACACCCCAGCTCAACCCTAACCGTAGCCTCAACCATAACCCTAACCCTAGCTTCATGTCCACACCCCAGCTCAACCCTAACCTTAGCCTCAACCATAACCCTAACCCTAGCTTCATGTCCACACCCCAGCTCAACCCTAACCTTAGCCTCAACCATAACCCTAACCCTAGCTTCTTGTCCACACCCCAGCTCAACCCTAACCTTAGCCTCAACCATAACCCTAACCCTAGCTTCTTGTCCACACCCCAGCTCAACCCTAACCTTAGCCTCAACCATAACCCTAACCCTAGCTTCATGTCCACACCCCAGCTCAACCCTAACCTTAGCCTCCACCATAACCCTAACCCTAGCTTCATGTCCACACCCCAGCTCAACCCTAACCTTAGCCTCCACCATAACCCTAACCCTAGCTTCATGTCCACACCCCAGCTCAACCCTAACCTTAGCCTCAACCATAACCCTAACCCTAGCTTCTTGTCCACACCCCAGCTCAACCCTAACCTTAGCCTCAACCATAACCCTAACCCTAGCTTCATGTCTACACCCCAGCTCAACCCTAACCTTAGCCTCAACCATAACCCTAACCCTAGCTTCATGTCCACACCCCTGCTCAACCCTAACCTTAGCCTCAACCATAACCCTAACCCTAGCTTCTTGTCCACACCCCAGCTCAACCCTAACCTTAGCCTCAACCATAACCCTAACCCTAGCTTCTTGTCCACACCCCAGCTCAACCCTAACCTTAGCCTCAACCATAACCCTAACCCTAGCTTCTTGTCCACACCCCAGCTCAACCCTAACCTTAGCCTCCACCATAACCCTAACCCTAGCTTCATGTCCACACCCCAGCTCAACCCTAACCTTAGCCTCCACCATAACCCTAACCCTAGCTTCATGTCCACACCCCAGCTCAACCCTAACCTTAGCCTCCACCATAACCCTAACCCTAGCTTCATGTCCACACCCCAGCTCAACCCTAACCTTAGCCTCAACCATAACCCTAACCCTAGCTTCATGTCCACACCCCAGCTCAACCCTAACCTTAGCCTCAACCCTAACCCTAGCTTCTGTCCACACCCCAGCTCAACCCTAACCTTAGCCTCAACCATAACCCCTATCCCTAGCTTCATGTCCACACCCCAGCTCAACCCTAACCTTAGCCTCAACCATAACCCTAACCCTAGCTTCATGTCCACACCCCAGCTCAACCCTAACCTTAGCCTCAACCATAACCCCTAACCCTAGCTTCATGTCCACACCCCAGCTCAACCCTAACCTTAGCCTCAACCATAACCCTAACCCTAGCTTCATGTCCACACCCCAGCTCAACCCTAACCTTAGCCTCAACCATAACCCTAACCCTAGCTTCATTGTCCACACCCCAGCTCAACCCTAACCTTAGCCTCAACCATAACCCTAACCCTAGCTTCTTGTCCACACCCCAGCTCAACCCTAACCTTAGCCTCAACCATAACCCTAACCCTAGCTTCATGTCCACACCCCAGCTCAACCCTAACCTTAGCCTCAACCATAACCCTAACCCTAGCTTCATGTCCACACCCCAGCTCAACCCTAACCTTAGCCTCAACCATAACCCTAACCCTAGCTTCATGTCCACACCCCAGCTCAACCCTAACCTTAGCCTCAACCATAACCCTAACCCTAGCTTCATGTCCACACCCCAGCTCAACCCTAACCTTAGCCTCAACCATAACCCTAACCCTAGCTTCATGTCCACACCCCAGCTCAACCCTAACCTTAGCCTCAACCATAACCCTAACCCTAGCTTCATGTCCACACCCCAGCTCAACCCTAACCTTAGCCTCAACCATAACCCTAACCCTAGCTTCATGTCCACACCCCAGCTCAACCCTAACCTTAGCCTCAACCATAACCCTAACCCTAGCTTCATGTCCACACCCCAGCTCAACCCTAACCTTAGCCTCAACCATAACCCTAACCCTAGCTTCATGTCCACACCCCAGCTCAACCCTAACCTTAGCCTCAACCATAACCCTAACCCTAGCTTCATGTCCACACCCCAGCTCAACCCTAACCTTAGCCTCAACCATAACCCTAACCCTAGCTTCATGTCCACACCCCAGCTCAACCCTAACCTTAGCCTCCACCATAACCCTAACCCTAGCTTCATGTCCACACCCCAGCTCAACCCTAACCTTAGCCTCAACCATAACCCTAACCCTAGCTTCTTGTCCACACCCCAGCTCAACCCTAACCTTAGCCTCAACCATAACCCTAACCCTAGCTTCATGTCCTACACCCCAGCTCAACCCTAACCTTAGCCTCAACCATAACCCTAACCCTAGCTTCATGTCCACACCCCCGCTCAACCCTAACCTTAGCCTCAACCATAACCCTAACCCTAGCTTCTTGTCCACACCCCAGCTCAACCCTAACCTTAGCCTCAACCATAACCCTAACCCTAGCTTCTTGTCCACACCCCAGCTCAACCCTAACCTTAGCCTCAACCATAACCCTAACCCTAGCTTCTTGTCCACACCCCAGCTCAACCCTAACCTTAGCCTCCACCATAACCCTAACCCTAGCTTCATGTCCACACCCCAGCTCAACCCTAACCTTAGCCTCAACCATAACCCTAACCCTAGCTTCATGTCCACACCCCAGCTCAACCCTAACCTTAGCCTCCACCATAACCCTAACCCTAGCTTCATGTCCACACCCCAGCTCAACCCTAACCTTAGCCTCAACCATAACCCTAACCCTAGCTTCATGTCCACACCCCAGCTCAACCCTAACCTTAGCCTCAACCCTAACCCTAGCTTCTTGTCCACACCCCAGCTCAACCCTAACCTTAGCCTCAACCATAACCCCTATCCCTAGCTTCATGTCCACACCCCAGCTCAACCCTAACCTTAGCCTCAACCATAACCCTAACCCTAGCTTCATGTCCACACCCCAGCTCAACCCTAACCTTAGCCTCAACCATAACCCTAACCCTAGCTTCATGTCCACACCCCAGCTCAACCCTAACCTTAGCCTCAACCATAACCCTAACCCTAGCTTCATGTCCACACCCCAGCTCAACCCTAACCTTAGCCTCAACCATAACCCTAACCCTAGCTTCTTGTCCACACCCCAGCTCAACCCTAACCTTAGCCTCAACCATAACCCTAACCCTAGCTTCTTGTCCACACCCCAGCTCAACCCTAACCTTAGCCTCAACCATAACCCTAACCCTAGCTTCTTGTCCACACCCCAGCTCAACCCTAACCTTAGCCTCAACCATAACCCTAACCCTAGCTTCATGTCCACACCCCAGCTCAACCCTAACCTTAGCCTCCACCATAACCCTAACCCTAGCTTCATGTCCACACCCCAGCTCAACCCTAACCTTAGCCTCCACCATAACCCTAACCCTAGCTTCATGTCCACACCCCAGCTCAACCCTAACCTTAGCCTCAACCATAACCCTAACCCTAGCTTCTTGTCCACACCCCAGCTCAACCCTAACCTTAGCCTCAACCATAACCCTAACCCTAGCTTCATGTCTACACCCCAGCTCAACCCTAACCTTAGCCTCAACCATAACCCTAACCCTAGCTTCATGTCCACACCCCTGCTCAACCCTAACCTTAGCCTCAACCATAACCCTAACCCTAGCTTCTTGTCCACACCCCAGCTCAACCCTAACCTTAGCCTCAACCATAACCCTAACCCTAGCTTCTTGTCCACACCCCAGCTCAACCCTAACCTTAGCCTCAACCATAACCCTAACCCTAGCTTCTTGTCCACACCCCAGCTCAACCCTAACCTTAGCCTCCACCATAACCCTAACCCTAGCTTCATGTCCACACCCCAGCTCAACCCTAACCTTAGCCTCCACCATAACCCTAACCCTAGCTTCATGTCCACACCCCAGCTCAACCCTAACCTTAGCCTCCACCATAACCCTAACCCTAGCTTCATGTCCACACCCCAGCTCAACCCTAACCTTAGCCTCAACCATAACCCTAACCCTAGCTTCATGTCCACACCCCAGCTCAACCCTAACCTTAGCCTCAACCCTAACCCTAGCTTCTTGTCCACACCCCAGCTCAACCCTAACCTTAGCCTCAACCATAACCCCTATCCCTAGCTTCATGTCCACACCCCAGCTCAACCCTAACCTTAGCCTCAACCATAACCCTAACCCTAGCTTCATGTCCACACCCCAGCTCAACCCTAACCTTAGCCTCAACCATAACCCTAACCCTAGCTTCATGTCCACACCCCAGCTCAACCCTAACCTTAGCCTCAACCATAACCCTAACCCTAGCTTCATGTCCACACCCCAGCTCAACCCTAACCTTAGCCTCAACCATAACCCTAACCCTAGCTTCTTGTCCACACCCCAGCTCAACCCTAACCTTAGCCTCAACCATAACCCTAACCCTAGCTTCTTGTCCACACCCCAGCTCAACCCTAACCTTAGCCTCAACCATAACCCTAACCCTAGCTTCATGTCCACACCCCAGCTCAACCCTAACCTTAGCCTCCACCATAACCCTAACCCTAGCTTCATGTCCACACCCCAGCTCAACCCTAACCTTAGCCTCAACCATAACCCTAACCCTAGCTTCTTGTCCACACCCCAGCTCAACCCTAACCTTAGCCTCAACCATAACCCTAACCCTAGCTTCATGTCCACACCCCAGCTCAACCCTAACCTTAGCCTCAACCATAACCCTAACCCTAGCTTCATGTCCACACCCCAGCTCAACCCTAACCTTAGCCTCCACCATAACCCTAACCCTAGCTTCATGTCCACACCCCAGCTCAACCCTAACCTTAGCCTCCACCATAACCCTAACCCTAGCTTCATGTCCACACCCCAGCTCAACCCTAACCTTAGCCTCCACCATAACCCTAACCCTAGCTTCATGTCCACACCCCAGCTCAACCCTAACCTTAGCCTCAACCATAACCCTAACCCAAGCTTCATGTCCACACCCCAGCTCAACCCTAACCTTAGCCTCAACCATAACCCTAACCCTAGCTTCATGTCCACACCCCAGCTCAACCCTAACCTTAGCCTCAACCATAACCCTAACCCTAGCTTCATGTCCACACCCCAGCTCAACCCTAACCTTAGCCTCAACCATAACCCTAACCCAAGCTTCATGTCCACACCCCAGCTCAACCCTAACCTTAGCCTCAACCATAACCCTAACTTCATGTCCACACCCCAGCTCAACCCTAACCTTAGCCTCAACCATAACCCTAACCCAAGCTTCATGTCCACACCCCAGCTCAACCCTAACCTTAGCCTCCACCATAACCCTAACCCTAGCTTCATGTCCACACCCCAGCTCAACCCTAACCTTAGCCTCAACCATAACCCTAACTTCATGTCCACACCCCAGCTCAACCCTAACCTTAGCCTCAACCATAACCCTAACCCAAGCTTCATGTCCACACCCCAGCTCAACCCTAACCTTAGCCTCAACCATAACCCTAACTTCATGTCCACACCCCAGCTCAACCCTAACCTTAGCCTCAACCATAACCCTAACCCAAGCTTCATGTCCACACCCCAGCTCAACCCTAACCTTAGCCTCAACCATAACCCTAACTTCATGTCCACACCCCAGCTCAACCCTAACCTTAGCCTCAACCATAACCCTAACTTCATGTCCACACCCCAGCTCAACCCTAACCTTAGCCTCAACCATAACCCTAACTTCATGTCCACACCCCAGCTCAACCCTAACCTTAGCCTCAACCATAACCCTAACCCAAGCTTCATGTCCACACCCCAGCTCAACCCTAACCTTAGCCTCAACCATAACCCTAACTTCATGTCCACACCCCAGCTCAACCCTAACCATTGGGTTAGAAAGGGGTCTATACTACACCACTCAAAGCAAGGCTAGGATTATATCAATGCCTCTCTTTCGCTCTTTCATTTCTAAATGGGTTTGTAGAATATCATTTGTAGGATTGCTGCTCTGTCTGTTGTAGTTTGATGGAGCTGATTGGTTGATTCAGACATGCTCCAATGACTCATGTTCTTCAGAACAGTATGTTAAAGGTTTACTGGATCGCTAAATACGAAAGCATAGTCATTCATCGACAGCATTTAGTACACAATACATCATATTAGTACACCATACATCATTTGAAGTGCTTCCGCAGGGAAGACCTGGCTTCACTGACTTCATGACAGAACAATTTAATGATGTGGGTTTAAATGCTGCATCGCCCACACATGGTTAGGCAGAGTGTTCTTCTCGGTGCGGGAGGTTAGGCCAACCTGCCTTAAAAAGGAAACGCATCCCAAAGAGGAGTGCGGTATGTGCCTGGCCTGCCCTCTCTCCTCCAAGAAAAGAGCAGGAGAGCCATCATCGTTCCTGAGCAAAACGTGGCCTAAACAAAGGGGTGCCATTAATGATGATGTCATCATAAACATCTGTCTCAGCTCTCACTGGCTGACGGAAGGGGGATTTAACTTTCTAAGGACCTCGTATGGACTATGGATGCCATGATGGGATGAGGGAAAAAAAGCACTTCTCAGGAGACCTCATCCTCTCAGATTACCCCAGACTCTACTGACTTTTATTGAGAATTGTATGTAGGGGTGAAGTCAGAAGACATACTATCCTACTCATGTAAGACGCTTTGGGTTTGGCCCTTGAGGCTCACATTGCTCCTAGGGGCTGAGTGTGATAAGCCATTATCTACCTAGAGAGCGGAGTGGTACTATACCACTACAGAATTATCACTGAATTATCACAGTCAATTATTGTAATGTTTGTTTATTTGTCAATTAATGATTTGTCAATTTGTCAATTAATGATTTGTCAATTTGTCAATTAATGTTAAATCACCAATTGGTGATTTAATACGAAAATGAAATATCTATAATTCATTTGTCATTCACTCATTCACCAGTAGTATCACATAGGCACAACAACCTACCCCAGAGGCCATCACTGTTGGGCCCAATGAGTGAGTGAGGTGTGCAGTGATGGCTCCTCCCCTACCCAGGCCTGGTGGTGTCAGAGATATATATATAGATCTACCAGACTGAACACTGTGATCACAGTGGAAAAGACCCAAGCAGAGCAGTGTCTCTGGGCTTCCTCAACACTCAGCAGAGAGAGAGTCAACTTGACAAGACATGTAAACAAAGAGCAAAGTGTTACCTCCCTTCCTCCTTCCTTTCTTTCTATTCTCCCCCTCGTCTTCCATCCCTCGCTCTCTCTCTGTCCCCCCCCTCTCTACCTCCCTCTCTCTCTCTTTCTCTGTCTCTCTCTCTCTTCCCTCTCTATCGCTCTCTCTCTCTATCTTTATCCTCTCTCTTTCTCTCTCTCTCTCTGTGTCTCTCTCTTTCCATCCTTCTCATACTCTCTCTGACAAGGTATGTAAACAAAGACCAGTGCTCTGTCCTTCCTTCTTTTCTTTCTACTCTCCTCCTCCTCTTCCATTCCTCTTTCTCTCTCTCTCTCTCTCTATCGTCCTCCGCTCTGTGCGGCCCAGCGCTATATAAGGCCGGGTGCTGCTAGGTCTGATGGTGGTGGTGTTAAATGACAAGCATGAAGACCAGCAGATGGAGACTAATATGAATGAGAAGCAGAGCAGGGCAAGACCATGTTTATGATCTCTGTGTGCTTTGTTAAGATGACCTCAGAACAGAATGATGGCCTAGTTTTCATTCCAAATGTTCAGATGTTTCCACTGTATTGGTTATTGAACTTGTTTTGAACCTGTTTGACACTTCAAACCATCAAGTAGCAGAACAAAGGAGATGGACTGGGCCAGAGAAAGCCTGGACTGGGCCAGAGAAAGCCTGGACTGGGCCAGAGAAAGCCTGGACTGGGCCAGAGAAAGTGCATGGGCTGCTGGATCAAGACGATCTGATCGTCTTTCCAGTTATTATCGTGATTTTGGTTACAAGGCCAGGACATACGGGATATTTCAATGTTGGCCGTCACCAAGGAGGTTTTATCTCCCTTTTAAAGGCCTTTGGACTGATACTATGTGAAATATGCTACGTTTATTGAGATGGTTGAATCGATTACACACAGTAGCGTGATTCTTTTTTCTTCTTTTTTTTTACCGCGGTTAGATGCTTGTTTACCATACTATTTGTATTTGTATTTATTGAGGATCCCCCATTAGCTGTTGCCATGGCAGCAGCTATTCTTCCTGGGGTCCAGCAACATTAAGGCAGTTATATACAAGTATTACATGACATTTCATAACACTTTCCACAACACATTAAGTGTGTGCCCTCAGTCCACTACACAACTACCACATATCTACAATACAAAAATCCATGTGTACGTGTGTAGAGTGTGTGTCTGTGCCTGTGTATGTGTGTCTCTTCACAGTCCCCGCTGTTCCATAAGGTGTAAATACTGAGGAGTATTTCTGTCTGTAATAAAGCCCTTTTGTGGGGAAAGACTCATTCTGATTGGCTGGGCCTGGCTACCCAGTGGCTGGGCCTGGCTACCCAGTGGCTGGGCCTGGCTACCCAGTGGGTGGGCCTGGCACCCATGTGGGTGGGCCCCTGCCCAGTCATGTGTAATCTATAGATTAGAACCTATTGAATTTATTTCAATTGACTGATTTATTTATATGAACTGTAACTCAGTAAAATTGTTTAAATTGTTGCGTTTATAATTTTGTTCACTGTACTTCTCTTCCCTGTTTAAGTGTTCTATGCCTCCATTTTGTCCCTTTTAACCTGTGTGCACCTTCCTTATATCTCCCGCTCCCTCTTCAGGTGACACCATTGTGCGTCTGAGCTTTACGTTGCCGGGGCGACAGGATCCCTGTTCTCTCACACTCTAAAATAAACACACAGCAGAATGGGAACAAAAGCCCTCAAACGCTTCCAGGCAGCGACATTCCAGTTAGGCTGCGTCAGGGGGGAGCAAGTCCCTGGTAGGTCTGCTGTACACTGAGTGAGCAAAAACATTAGGAACACCTTTCTGATATGAAGTTGCACCCACTTTTGCCCTCAGAACAGCCTCAATTCATCGGGGCATGGACTCTACAAGGTGTCAGAAGCGTTCCACAGGGATGCTGGCCCATGTTGACTCCAATGCGTCCCACAGTTGTCACAAGTTGGCTGGATGTCCTTTGGGTGGTGGACCATTCTTGACACACACGGGAAACTGTTCAACGTGAAAAACCCAGCGGCGTTGCAGTTCTTGACCCACTCAAACCTGTGCGCCTGTGACCTACAATAACCTGTTCAAAGCCACTTAAGTATTTTATAGCTTTCACCTAGACCATAGACCTGGTCAGTCTATGTCATGGAAAGAGCATAATATTTACAAGGTTTTGTACATACAATGTAACCAGGTGAAAGCTATGATCCCTTATTGATGTCACTTGTTAAATCCACTTCAGTCAGTGTAGATAAAGGGGAGGAGACGGGTTAAAGATGGATTTCTAAGCCTTGAAACGACCTGAAGACGTGGATTGTGTATGTGTTCCATTCAGAAGGTGAATGGATAAGATAACATATTTTTCGCCATAAAATAATTATGAAATAATGAATATATGAATAACATTCAGCCCATGAGGCCACTGGGTCATTTGACTGCAGGAAAGGGCTACCTATGAGGTACTTTGAAGTGGTTCACTTCCAATCCAAACTACTTTGTGTTTAAACTATCAGATGTAAATCTGAAATGTCATAGACTGCAAATTGCAGGGTCACTTTGGAGTCGTGCGGGCGTAGGATCTCAATCTGAGCCAGTTTGCGACAGCGGGAAAAGAATCACGCAGCAACAGGAAGTGTGAATTACTATGTCAAATTAACAGAATGTATCATTTTGCATATTAAACTTGAAAACCATGTTTCAGGTGAGAATTCGATAGGTCTGAAGCAACAACAAAAAAGAAAGGAAATGTTTGCCTAATGTTTTCCTAATGTTTGCCTAATGTTTGCTTAGTGTGTAGTTCCAGTAGTTAGCTACACCTCTACACTGCGAAAAAACACAACCGACATTTGAATTGAGTTCACCTACCACCAAGCTCCTGCAAAACGCAGTTCAATTACTTGCTGAACTACATCTAGTTCACTACTCCCCAACACTGTTGAGCACTTTAAGTGCTCTAAATAAATGCGTTACAAGTCGATCTCAACCAGTAGATGTCAGTCAAGTAACACGTGTGAATGTGGGCTTCATTCATGTTTCTTCTATCATTCAACGCGCCCCATTGCATTGATCAAAAACGAACTAAAGACATTTCATGAACACTTCAGGGGAACAAAATGCATGTCTGGTCTTAGATACCTAAAGACCACATATGGTTGTCCACCAGAGAAGTTCTACAGGGACTCCTAGGATATAGGACCCACCGCACCGACCACCACAGATCTCTCCAACCCCTGTTGAACCCCAGAGAGGTTCAGTTTCCATGTTTTCCCCCAATCTGTCATAGTACATTTCATTAACCCCCGAGGAGCACCGGGCCCTTTCAGGGGGGTCATCTAACACCCGCAGCTCAAACAGAACCACTCTGACCTTCAACCTACTTCCCCAGCCTGCAACAAAATTAAACAGGCTCCCTGTTGTGCTGAATCCCTCATCCTCCATTTGGGGTCTCTGAACTCTCTGCCTGAGGGATGGGAGAAGAAGTGTGTGCTTGTGTGTGTGTGTGTGTGTGCCCGCCAACATGCTTACGGACATGCGTATGTGAACATGTTTAACTATACTTGTGGGGACAAGAAGTGCCCATGAGAAAATTCTTGACCAACTGGGAACATTTTGTTAGTCCCCACAAGGGAAAAAAAGCTATTTCTAAGAGGTTTAGGGTTAAGGTTAGAATTTGAGGGACAGAGCTGATCATGAGGGACAGAGCTGGTCCTGGACCAAGGTAAGGTTGCTGTCTCCCTGGGCACATGTGCATCCAACACGATCCTTAAATGCTGATTTCTCGCATAGATGCACACATTCGTTCAGGTTATAGACCATGTAACTAGGCCTAGGACCGTGTAGGCTACAGTAGTTATGGGTTACGTGTGTGACAGATTGCGCAATAGTCCCAAATCCTCCCTGACTCTCTTGGCTTCGTTTCACAGTGAGCATACGGTGAACTGTTCCAAGTCCTATTCTCCCAGCAATTGTAATGGGAGCGTTGCAGGCACAATAATACTAATAACATCCACATGTGACATAAACCTGTCATTTCTATATTTATATTCCATCGTAAACGATACCTATTGTGATTTTTCAGCCGTAATGAGACGATGTTTCCCCCCTCAGAGTTGCAGATGAGTCTGTACCCTGAGATTGCATTACTCATACGCCATGACTCACTTATTGTGAAAACACTTTTTTGTGCCAAATAGTATGGCGTAAACATAATAGTTCCCAGTATTAGGCATCCATTTCCATGTTTGTGTCTTTGATTGCCAAGAACTTTGTTTTACATGGTATTATACTAAACACATTTCTAAGAACGGCAGCTCTAAAAAGAGGAAGGAGGATGAAAGGTATTTTCCTGGTGACATTTTAAGCTTAAACTCAATGCTTTCTATGGCAGGAAGTGGCATCCATATCAGGAGCATGAGATGCTTTCCTGTTACAGTTTTGTTCAATCATGGCTAATGTTTCAAAAGTCTAAGCACATTTTGAAATTGACTGAGTACAACAAACAAATTCACAGTCACTTGCACCAAATGACTCTTTCTATTTGCTAAATATTCTATTCTAATATTGACATCCGTTTATGTTGGAAGATGAAACCAACTCCCCGTGCTTACCGTGGCGGGCGTCGTACTGGTCAGGCACCGTGTTATGCGGTGGAGCGGGGATACAATTAAGGTGTCTTTACTTTTACTCAAGTATGACAATTGGGTACTTTTTCCACCCCTGTATACCACTTACTGTACATCTGAAAAATTTGTCAAAGTGATTGAAAGAAACAGAAACTGGATGGCCTATAACACAGTATTCTGCACCACAATGTGGGTGTGTGGTTTAGTTTAGTTTGGTTTCATTTATTAGGATCCCCATTAGCTACTGCACACGCAGCAGCTACACTTCCTGGGGTCACATAAAACCTACAAATACGTATAAGAGTTATACACTGTGTATACAAAATAGTAAGAACACCTGCTCTTTCCATGACAGACTGACCAGGTGAATCCAGGTGAAAGCTACGATCCCTTATTGATGTCACTTGTTAAATCCACATCAATAACTACAAATAAAGGGGAGGAGATAGGTTCATGAAGGATTTTTAAGCCTTGAGATGATTGAGACATACATTGTGCCTGTGTGCCATTCAGAGGGTGAATGGATAAGACAACATGTTAAGTGCCTTTCAACACGGTAGTAGGTGCCAGGCGCACCGGTTTGTGTCAAGAACTGCAACGCTGCTGGGTTTTTCCTCGCTCCACAGTTTCCCGTGTGTACATGGTCCAGCACCCAAAGGACATCCAGTCAACTTGACACGACTGTGGGAAGCATTGGAGTCAACCATGGGCCAGCATCCCTGTGGAACGCTTTTGACAGCTTGTGGAGTCCATGCCCCAACATATTCTGTTCTGAGGGCAAAAGGAGGTGCAACTCAATATTAGGAAGGTGCTCTTAATATTTTGTACACTCAGTGAAAGACACCAAGAGACAACAAAAATACTAATTACACACTATTCATATAGACATACTAACATTCTTATAGACAGTACAGTTACATTTCATCTTTAGAAAGAGGAGCTGTGAAACAATATCCGTTTTGTAAAAGCTACACTCGCTTTCCGCCTGAGTAACCTCTGGCGGAAGAGCATTCCATGATGACACGGCTCTATGCGTAACTGAGTGACGCATGAAATGTGTTTTTGGTTTGGGCACCGTGAAGAAACCTATGGTGGCGTCTCTGGCGGGGTATGCATGTCTGTTCGAAGCGTACGCAAATAGATGATACTATTGGTTAGGCATTTTGTCAACACACAAATGTTTCTTGAGAAGAGTAAACGAGAAGTAGTCCATTTCTCCTCAACCCTCAGCCACGAAAGACTATCGTGGATGTTGTTGATGTGTGGTGATGCCTGTGTGGGATTTTCCAAGCATTTCTCAGCATTCTATTTGAAGGGCTCACAACCACAGAACTGGGTCAGTGCAGTCCCATATCCTAACCGATAGACTGAGAAGCCTAAAAAGCCCAAAATCCCTACGTACTGTAGAACATCGATGCCATGGCACTACTTCTTCAAATATGGGTCAGTGAATTAATGAGATCGATGGATGAATAGTTGGCAAACGATCAATATGTGCACGTAAATGGCCTGTAGATATTTCAATGTGTCTTGCTATACCTGAGAACAAAGTAACAGTTAAACTCAAAGAGCTGTTGGTGGATAGACGTTTTTTGTTTAACTACCAATAAATAAGCAGGATTTAACTACTAAGTATAAAAACCTACTTTCTTCATTGTGGCAGCCGTAGATGACCCTTTAACAAGATAAGATTGAACCTTTCACTTGCTTGGGCACATTAGAGGCTGCTTTGTAACCTGATCTGACCGTGAAACCGTAACACTGGCTGCAGAGGAAACGAGGAGGGAATCTGATGCCGTAAGAGCCTCTGAGTAGCTCTGTCCTAAATGGATTTGGGCCGGGCTGGCTGCTATAGTCCTCCTAAAGGAGAAACGCACAGACCACCACAATCTGTAGTCTATATGGATGGTAATAAAGACACGTTGAAGAATAACAGACATTTGTATACACCAGTGATGCATTTCAAACTTTGTTACATGTCTGTTTAGTGTGCTATTGCATAGTTGAGCGCTGCGACAATGACACATTCTTCTTTATTCATTTTCTTCATTTTTAATGGTTTAATGCCCTCATGTGCTCAAGTAAATTGAGTTAAATTTGACTTATTTCCTCCTACTGACGTTTGTTCCCTGACCACACTATCATCTTTTAGTTTCTCTTACGAGGTCCTTGAGTTTGTTACATGGACTGGTCTGTTCCCTTTGTCCTGGTCAAAAGTTCTTATACTGTGAATAAAATGTTCCTTTGTCTCTGGTAGGTCTCCAACTGGATGTGGCATTTCCTTAGCTGTGTTCTCTGTGGTGAGTGTTGTGTAATAGCCATGTCCTCTATGGTATGTGAGTAATGCAAACTCCCCTCTTTCCTGCAGCAGGAATGCTGGCTATGCCAGACGCCAGACCCACCACCGTCTCCACACCCCACCAGGCCCCCAGCCCACCCAGCCCTGCCTACACACCATGATCATACACAACAGATGTAGCAGTGGGTAAACCCAGAGTGTCGTGGGTAAATAGGTAGGTAAATCCTTGTGCAAAAACACTTCTCTGACTTAATATGTGGGTTTGCGCTTATCACCAAATTAAAAGGTGGTTGTTTACTTCCGTTGACTTGAGCATAGCCCCCCCCCCTCTATATCACTGATTCACAGCCACAGATCAAAGGTCAAATGCCAGCAAAGCCCTTCTCAAACAGAACATGGGGAAATAGTGAATGTGTGTTCTAGTGTTGCTTTGAAGTAACCTTCTCCTTTTGTACGATTCTAATACTGTAATAACATTGTAAGAACACACATGCATGGACTTAGTTGCAGTATTGTTAGGTAAGTCTAGGGGGAACTGGGAATTGGGAAGTCAGAACATAGGGACGAGAGTTTGCTTTGCTTTGCTTTGCTGATTGAGGAATGGACAGACCAAATCTACAGATCACATTTCAGAGGTCCTGGGCCAACTATCTCAGGAATTATAATTGGCAACAAAAACAAGATAGGAAGGAAGTTATTCCTCGATACATCCAAACTAATTTTGACCAGGAATATGGATCGGAGATGGTTTGATTTTTAAAATATTAAGCGTTATGGAACATAGCTAAACTCCTTCTCCCCTCTCCCTGGTGTACAATGACTGACTACTTGCCCTACAGTACAGAAACATAATTTACTTTAAGTTAACTAAATAGAAATGACTCAAGTTAACTTAGTGAATTGAATTTAGCTGCTGAGGCCTAGAAAAGAGAACAGCATGTGCCAATCAGAATTTTATTCACACCAAAAGGCAGAGGTTTAAATAACTACTACTGTTGTGTAGTGTGGATTTACATTGGATACTACTAAGTTCTAAATTGTATGTTCTATCAGAATCTTTCACTATGCCGGCTCTATTGTGGATCTAGTATTCTGATACAAGGAACGTTGCTACCAACACAAAGTAGGAAACACAGATTGAGTGAGTGGCTGGTTCCTATCAGAAGACAGCTGCTAATGGAATCTAAGCGGCACATGATAGTGTTGTTGTTATCTTTAAAAGGGGTGGACTAGGAGAGGAGGGGGTTTTCCACTGGCAGGGCCTTACAAGGTCAACTGTACATGTACAGTCCATGAATAACACACACACATATATATACAGGATATATATTTACATAAACATATATGGGGGATTGGATATGATGCAGACAATCTAGCCACAATCTATCTGCAAGAGTAAAGCTGATCTACAGGTGTGACATATACATATATATATATATATATATATATATATATATATATGTATATGTATATGTATATATATATGTATGTATGTGTATATATATATATATGTCAGGTGGATGGATTATCTTGGCAAAGGAGAAATGCTCACTAACAGGGGTGTTTCAGGTTATTGTCCTGCTGGAAGGTGAATTCACCACCCAGTGTCTGGTGGAAAACAGACTGAACCAGGTTTTCCTCTAGGATTTTGCTTTTGCTTAGCTCCATTCTGTGTCTTTTTTATCCTGAAAAACTCCCCAGTCCTTAACAATTACAAGCATACCCATAACATGATGCAGCCAACACTATGCTTGAAAAGATAGAGAGTGATACTTAGTAACGTGTTGTATTGGATTTGCCCCAAACATAACACTTTGTATTCAGGACAAAAAGTGAATTGCTTTGCCACTTTTTTTGCAGTATGACTTTAGTGCCTTGTTGCAAACAGGATGCATGTTTTAGAATATTTGTATTCTGTACTGGCTTCCTTCTTTTCATGTTCATTGTTGTTGATCCATCATTTTTCTCCTATCACAGCCATTAATTAAACTCTGTGACTGTTTTAAAGTTCCCATTGGCCTCATGGTGAAATCTCTCAGCGGTTTCCTTTCTCTCCGGCAACTGAGTTAGGAAGGACGCATGTATCTTTGTAGTGACTGGGTCTATTGCTGCACCATTCAAAGTGTAATTAAGGCCAGGCACCACAGACTAATAGGGATTTTTTTTCTTCCTTACTCTCATCAGGTTGAAACTTTACCAGTTGAAAGTATACATAAATACAATATATTATTGTATTACAAGTTGTATTTATTTTTTAATTAAAATATGCAAATTAGGCAAAAAAAATATGCGCTAATTTGCTTATTACAAGAATTAGTTTTTCAACATATTGCTTCAAGGCGGAATGTTTTTATTTTATTATTGTGACACTCAATGGTCAGACTTTTACAGATCAGTTGATCAAAATATTGTCATTTCAAAAACACTATTCACATGTATGACGGATGCATATTTTGCGCATAAAATGACACTTAAAATCAAAACAACACAAGATATTTAAAAAAAAGCCTCGGTAAAAGTCTGACTACTAAGACCTAAGAAACTGTGTGTGGAATAATGGGAATGTACGTCCTTTGAAGACTAAGAAAAATGAATTGGCCACCGAAAACATGTCATTTTGAGAAAATGGCTGATAAAGGTAGGCTAATGCGATTAAAATGTACTTCCCATAAATATGACAATTTATGTCACATTAATTATACTCTTATTCATATATCACTTCTAAACTGACACATTTTTGGGCAAATTCTCATATCACTTTTCTCAATTTGTCACATACAAGGATTTTGTATGGCTGTTGAAATGTGCAGAACATTAACCAGCTATGCCTGTCCCATTGGTAAGGTCCTCTTTGAGTTGTTGCTGGTGACACTTTACTTTCTTGACTGTGTCATGGGACCTGCACCTACGCTTGGCACACTCCATTGAAGCAGCATCAGCTCTCACAACTCCTCTCTGATTGATCCAGTGTCACCAAAGTGCTATCAAGCCACAATTTGTTCATCACATTTGTTATAGCAGTGGCTCTCATTGAACGTGGCTATTGCCATACTGGCTGCTCCGTCAATGTGGCTTTTGCCCACAAAGACAGTTCTGGGGCATCGCGACCATATTACAGAGTTCAGACATTCATTTGCATTCTGGGTTTCCTCCGTGCTACATTCTTTTGAGGACGTTATCATTTGAAATCCTATGATATACAGGTGCCATTTTCGGTTCAACCTCTCTATTAAAATATAAAAAAATGTATGGCCTCCAAGGTTTTTGTGACAGGGTGGATCTTCGCCATTTTCTATGGCTCGCTGGTACCAGCACCAATGCAGACGCCTATCCCGTAGTCGGAAGTGAATCCTCTCTTGTGCCAAGTGCCATCGAAGGATACATTAATGTCTATGACGGCATCCTCGTCCTCCTTCAGCAACTCTGCTATGTCTCGCTCTACATCTGCGTATGCTCTTCTAATTAGCTTTACAGCAGTCTCGATTGACTGTAGCCCTCTCTGAATCTCTGCAACTAAAGTGGGGGGAAAAGTACTTATTATGTCTGTCGACATTACAGACATAACTGCAGGACTAAATATCAGCATGTTACCTGATGTAAATATTAGCATATCAGCATGTTACCCTATGTAAATATTAGCATATCAGCATGTTACCTGATGTAAATATTAGCATATCAGCATGTATTTACTTTATGTAAAGCTAATTTCTCACTAATCACATTAGGCTACAGCCCTATGACACTGTAGACTTACATGACTGTCCCATTGTATAGTTATGTTTTTTACTATCACTCTGTTTTGTTAACTTTGAATACATTCGCTGGGGCAAGGAAATACGTATTATTTATACACAACAAGTTACCTGACAATAATGGGACCCTCGCCCTTTTTATTTACCTGTCATGTCTCTGGTATGAGCTGAGAAGCAAGGAAGGAATCCCGAGGACTTTGCATATATTCTTTAGAGGTGCATAACCAAGTCCAAGTTCGTGGGCTAGAAGAACCATCCTCACATTTATATCAAATGCCACATCTCCCCTGGGGCACTCCTGCAGCCTGGAGGAGGTGTAAACAGTCCTCCTAAATGCATCACCATCACCTTCACAGTCTGCACATTCTATCATGACATAATTAAAGAATCACTGGTTGGTGAAGTCTATGGCGATTTTCAGTCCAGTGTTTAGACACTTAGGGCAAATCAAATCATGTACAAGTTGGTTTATTTGAGACATATGGAATAAAAGCCACTGTTGGCTGTTTGCTTTCTGGTTGATCGCTTCTAATCGCCATTTTCGTCTCAACGGGCTGCCGCGGGCTACCTCCTTTTCCTCATCTATCTGTACTGCCACTGACTCGATCGGCGGATCAGGCACATTTTTTCTTTCATTCACTGCTTTTCTCGCATTGGCTAACTGGGATCGCCTATTTTTATTCACATAATGTAGGTATATTCTTCGAGATTTTCTCATTTTGTCTCTTGTTACGTGTATTGTTCGCGGGAGATATTTTCAAACAAGGAAGTGCTGCGTGAGGCCTTTTAACTAATCAGGTTTTCGGAAAGGGCCTTTAAATGCCAGTAACCAATCGGATGTCAGGAAATAACTCCTCTTTCAACACGAAGCACTACGTCTACAAACGAAATAGCCATGTATGGACTAGTTAACGATATGCTCCGGAAAACAATCTTTTGAATGATATATGATTCAACATGGAAAGTTGTAAAAAATAGCAGTTGAGTTTTACATGAAACATGCTATCAAGAACGACATTTATGGTAGGTGTAGTTGACCGAGTTGGGATAAAATGATACAAACATACAAATAAAGTATTTATATACATTATTGTCGATTTCTTTGTACATTTTATGAAAGTATGGAAGTTATAGTTGCAAAATATCCCAAAATCTGAAAATTGACAGGGGGAAGCTAAATCCAATTTTTTTGCCTGTGGTGCCTGGCCTTAATAACTTCACCAAAGGGATATTCCTTGTCTGCCTTTATTCATTTTTACCCATCTCCCTGGTCTTTGTGGTTGAATCTGTTTGAAATGCACTGCTCGACTGAGGGACCTTACAGATGATTGTATTTGTGGGTACACAGATAAGGTAGTCATTCACAAATCATGTTAAACTCTATTATCGCACACAGAGTGAGTCCATGAACTGAGCTGCAACTTATTATATTACTTGTTAAGCAAATGTTTAGTCCTGAACTTATTTTGGCTTGCCATAACAAAGGTGTAGAAAACTTATATTGACTGATTACATCTCAGCTTTTCGTTTTTAATTCATTTGTCATAATTTCAACAAATATAATTCCACTTTGCCATTATGGAGTATTGTGTGTAGACCTGTGACAAAAACATATATTTTTAAATTCAGCCTGTAACAAAATGTGGGAAAAGTCAAAGGGTATGAATACTTTTTGAAGGCAATGTATGTGTTAAAATGTATATATACAGTATATATATTTGTATATATAAATATGTTAAAATGTGTATATACACATTTTAACATACATGAATGAGACTGTCTTCAACAAAATACCACTGAATGGTACAGATAGTGTTGAATATTCAAAGATGCAGTGGTGTAAAGTAACTAAAATAACATTGAAGTACTACTTAAGTAGTGTTTGGGGGTATCTGTACTTTACTGTATTATTTATATTTTGGACAACTTTTACTTTTACTGCACTTCATTCCTATAGAAAATATGTATTTTTTTCCTCCCATACATTTTCCCCGAGTCGTTACATTTCAGATGCTTTAGGACAGGAAAATTGTCAAATTCACACACTCGTCAAGAGAACACATGGTCATCCCTACTGCCTCTTATCTGGTGGACTCACTAAACAAATTATTTTTTGTAAATTATGTCTGTGTGTTGGAGTGTGCCCCTGGCTATTTGTGAATAAACAATTACAAGACAATCGTGCCTTCTGATTTGTGTGTTTTAGTGTTTACTTTTAATTTGATACTTAAGTATATTTCAAACCAGATACTTTTATACATTTACTCAAGTAGTATTTTACTGAGTGACTTTTACTTGAGTCTATTAAGGTACTGTAACTTTACCTTTACTCAAGTATGATAATTGGGTACTTTTTCCGCCACTGCAAAGATGCTTATTGTTGATAAATATCAGGTGAATTAGTAATGGTTTCCTCTAGCCTAGTAAATCATTCAAGGTGGTCTGAGTGCAGTGAGATCTGACATGAATATACCCTCCCATTACAGATTGGACTTTTAGAGTTCACTTTTTAGTGATCATAGATCCGTCTATATTTAGTTTCTACTCCCACCGTCCTTAGGTCTACATCATCACAGGAGCTGGAGGAAATATCCTACAATAGGTCACAATTTCTAACCTATATCCTTCCTATCTCTATCCCTGTCCCTTTTTAAAAACACCATAGACACGGCATTGTCTTGACTATTCATGTTAGTGAGGCACAAACCAATGACATGTTACAGTATTTTGCTTATCTAACAGAACTGCCTATCCTTTACATCCTTGACCTGTCAATTCTCATCTCTCGCTTTAACCATTGGACTCCGGGAGGGGGAGGGAGTAAATGGGGGAGGGGGTAAAGAATGTATGGTATGTGTGGGCGTCAACAAAACGCGGGGTATGGGGAACGACACATTGATACAATGTATTAATTTGCGTATTACATGTATCTTTCATGGTAGTGACTAGTTATATGTTGATTGTCAAACATTTAAACGCGTTTTGTGTTCAGAATATTAATACTAACCGTACTCAATAAGAAGGTTATTTGATTATATCTTGAAACGCACCTCTATAGTATGCGCAATGGTTTGGTCTGTAGTAGGTGGGACTCATGAGTGGTCAGCAGGACGTCGTAGATCAATGAACTGAACTGAGTTTTGATGCCTGGGTTGGACGACACTTTGGTGGGATTAAACCATATAACCTACGCAGTGTAGCCTATGTTAGGTAGCCTACGGATGTGACAACGCGACAAGGACATTTGAATCAGGATCGAAAACGGAGTTTATTTCAAACCCGGTCGATATGCGGATTCTTTCCAAATAAAACCCACTGGCTTTTAATAAACGGGTCTGCATGTAGCTGAATTTTTGTGGGGAAACAAGCTTTTTTTTTATCTCGGAATAACTGGAATAGGCTATCCAGGATGATCTTTGCAAACACTGCCAACCCGTTGAAGAGCACATATCGGAAGCAGGTAGGCCAAAAAAGCCCTGGCTGGGATGGTCCAAAACGGTGCCATAAGTCCCTTGAACGCATCCAATTCGAATGTGCGTACGGCCCAGCTGTCTTATCACCTCAGTTAACACGGTCACGAGAAGCGACAGTAGTTATTATAGTGTTATAACACCGCTCACCGACAGTCAGGTTGCAAAGTGATGTAGTGTGACTGTCCGTAGCTAGCTACACTACATTTTGGTCAAGTATGTTCTGTGCATTAGTGTCCATTTTATATTATCGGCTTTGTCCTTGAATTAGCATTACAGAATAGCCTATCTAGCAGCTTTTATTGTATTAGGCCCTAATGGCTTATAACAGCTATCATCCAAATGGATTCATTCCCTAAATAGGATAACATTTTTTAACATTCAGATACGCATCGAATTGCTCATTCAGAAGGTAACTGATGAAGGAACATGCCTATATGATGTATGATATAATTACGCATTAACTTACTGGAGGGGAGAGGGAGAGAGAAATACCCTCCGCATGGTCCAGGTAACCCAGGTTTAGATGCTGAACATTTGTTAGGCCTACTGCTATAATAACATTGCTATAATGTTCACAAGAAGAATCACCTATACTCTGAACATACACCGTTTTATTCCCCCGGCTATTCAAATGTATGCCTACGTTATTCTATCTCTACCTCCCCAAGTCTTGAAGGAGAAATCCATGATTTCTTCAGCATGTTTTTAATGAAAATAGGCCACGCAGGTTACACACAAATGTATGGCATTTAAATTGTAGTTCATATGTCCCATTTGTTCGATTCCTTGTAGGTTTGAATAGAATAGCAATAGAATAGAACAGAGTAATATAGAATAGAATAGTTATGATGATGCATAGCTACAGAAGGCACTGCAGGCCTACTACAGCTTAGATTCCTTGTTGGTATTGTTAGAATAGAACATGCTTTGTATAGACCGAGTACTGATACAGTAGGCCCTGCTCACCTGTGTTTTGGTTCGGCCCAGTAGGCCTTCTAGTGAGCTGCGTACTCAGCTTCTGCCTAATGTGGGTCAGTGTTCTGGAGTGAACATGGGTGTTCATGCATCTATAATGAGCCTTTTCAGGTGTAGCTACCTATGCAGTGGTTCTGTACCACTACTCTGTAGTTCACCACTGATTCAGCCATCTAGTCCACAAGATGGAGGTGATTGCGATTTGTAGCTATATCCGCCCTGAATGATTCCAATAGACCTAATAATCAGGTAGTCATCTAAATGAGTTGGTACTTTAGTCCTTCTTTACCACTCCACACTGTAGTTCACCACTGATTCCAACCTGGACTCAGGGGTAGAGGTAACATAGTACATGTAACTTCGGGACACCCCAATTAGTATGATATGTTACGTTTCGTATGGTATGTATTCATTTGTGGATGTCCGTCATCCATTTCGTATGATATGTTCAGAATTTCCAAAACTTATGCTATGTTATGAATTCCAACTTGTGGCTAATGTTAGCTAGGTGGCTAATGTTAGCTAGGCTAGGAGTTAGGGTTAAGGTTAGGAGTTAGGTTAAAGAGTTATGGTTAGCTAACACCCTAACTAGTTGCAAAGTAGCAAAACATTTGTAAGTAGTTGCAAAGTTTCTAATTAGCAACAATGCAAAAGTTGTCCGGGATGAAATTCAAACACGCAACCTTTGGGATGCTAGATGTAGACGTTATACGCCCGATGCAGAAATTGTTGTGCCATTTCCTGATTGCTAAAAATCTAATAGTTAGCCTAATTTCAGTTTGTGACCAAATAAACTAGTATAGTGTAGAGAATCATTGTACCATCTAAACCGCTGTGAAGTATTTTCCATAAGCAAATATATTGTTGTTTCAGCTGTTTGAAGCTGGTGTACAAAACCCAAAGTAAAAGACGCAACAACAAAACTTAAGAACGGGAAGCATAGAAAACAGATCTACTGCTTTTTAGACTTGCGTTCAAGTAGAATGATAGCTCTATAACTCACATTTCTAGGTGAATTTGGTTGTGTTGCCCAAAAAGTGACATATTGCTACTTTAAGTAACCTTCTGTCTTATGTAACCATACCAAACTTAGCCTATACTAATTTCCCGAATTTACGTTTACTAAATCAAATCACATTTTATTTGTCACATGCGCCGAATACAAAAGGTGTAGACCTTACCGTGAAGTGCTTACTTACACGCCCTTAACCAACAATGCAGTTCAAGAAATAGAGTTAAGAAAATATGTACTAAATAAACGAAAGTAAAAAATTAAATAAAAAATAAAATAACAATAATGAGGCTGTATACAGGAGGTACCGGTACCAAGTCAATGTGCGGGGGTACAGGTACGAGGTAAAGTCACTATGCATAGATAATAAACAGCGAGTAGCAGCAGTGTAGAAACAAAGGGGGGGGGGGGGGTCAATGTAAATAGTCCAGGTGGCCATTTGATGAATTTTTCAGCAGTCTTACATTATGGCTTGGGGGTAGAAGCTCTTAAGGAGCCTTTTGGATGTAGACTTTGCACTTCGGTACCGCTTGCCGTGCAGTAGCAGAGAGAACATTATGACTTATGGGTTGACTGGAGTCTTTGACAATTTTTGGGGTCTTCCTCTGACACCGTCTAGTATATAGATCCTGGATGGCAGGAAGCTTAGCCCCAGTGATGTACTATGTTACGTCTAGTCTATGAGACCGGGCTGCTGATTCAACCATCTAGTCCACAAGATGGAGGTGATTGTGTGTCGATTCTGTCGGTAGGCTTAGTATATCTCCACCCATAAAGATATCCATAGGCATAATCATCTGTTGTTTATCTGAATTAGTTATGCAATGGCTCTTCATTATTTGCTTTGTCAAAGATTCTAGTCCACAAGATGGAGGTGATTATGTGTGCATTCTGTGGGTAGGCTTAGGATATCGCCATCCTAAACTATATAAGTAGTCACAGCCCTAATTCAATGTGGTGGCCATCTTAATGTAATTTAGCTCACCATTTTGTTTTGGTAAATATGTTTTCAAATGGTGGAAGGCAGAACATGTTTTTTCTTAATCCACAGATGAATTGGTCTGCCGCATGCCATTCTAGATTTTCCTGGAGTGGCTTCTGCGGGTCGGAGCTATTTTAATGAGTAAGAGGAAGGAAATGCCTTGCAGAGGAGGGCTCTGGTTTGCCTCAGAGAATGTGTGGTAGGTTCCCACTGACACACCAGACCAGACTGTAGTACTAGGAAGGAACCGTGATGGAAGGAGTGTAGACAGCACCCCACGCAAGAATGTCACCAGGGAAATAGCCTAGTGGCAGGTAGGCTAGCAGTTAGAGCATTGGGCTAGTAACCAAAAGGTTGCTAGTTTGAATCCCTGACCTGAAAGTGTGACAAGTCTGTTATTATTCCCTTGAGCAAGGCACTTAACCCTAGGGTAGAACCAGGGTGACGATTTGTTCCTGACCATGTGACTAGGAAAAACTACTACCCCTATTCATCTCATTATAATTCACTGCCGACATTCTGGAGCTTGGTGAAATGGAAAAACTCCATGCTAGAAAATTCTAGAAAGAACAGTAGTGCTGAATGTCTTTTCACCAGGCATAATGGGACCCATGTCATCTAAAAAAGTTAGACTTTTAAATCATCTGTCCATAGGACATTCTTCCGAGAGTCTTGATGATCATCCAGGTGCTTCTTGGCAAACTTGAATCAACTTTGGATGAGATGGGTCCAATTATCTCTGGTGAAAACCAAACACTGCATTCCACAAGTAAGAACCTTATACCAACGGTCAAGCATGGTGGTTGTAGTGTGATGGTTTGGGGATGCTTTGCTGCCTCAGGACCTGGACAACTTGCCTTAATAGAAGGAACCATGAATTCTGCTCTGTATCAGAGAATTCTACAGGAGAATGTCAGGCCATCCGTCTGTGAGCTGAAGCTGAAGTGCAGCTGGGTCACGCAGCAAGACAATGATCCAAAACACACAATCAAGTCTACATGAAAATGGTTAAAAAGCAACACATATGAAGTTCTGGAACGGCCTAGTCAAAGTCCAGACCTTATCCCAATTGAGATGTTGTGGCAGGACTTGAAACGAGCAGTTCATGCATGAAAACCTACATATCCTTGAGTTAAAGCAGTTCCGCATGCAAGAGTGGGCCAAAATTCCTCCACAGCGATGTGAGAGACAGATCGACAACTATAGGAAGTATTTGGTTGCAGTCATTGCATCTAAAGGTGGCACAACCAGTTATTGAGTGTAAGGGGCAATTACTTTTTCTTCACACAGGGTAATTATTGGGTGTTGCATACTGCAACTTTGTTAATTAAATAAATAAAATAAATATATATATTTCATTATTTGTCAAATCAGGTTCCCTTTATCTAATATTAGGTTTTGGTTGAAGATCTGATAACATTTAGCATAAAAAATATACAAAAATAGAGAAAATCAGAAAGGGGCACATACTTTTTCACAGCACTGTGTGTGTATATAACACGGAACAAAAAATATAAACGCAACATGTAAAGTTTTGGTCCCATATATCATGAGCTGAAATAAATGATCCCAGAAATTTTTCATACGCACAAAAATCTAATTTCTCAAAAATGCTGTGCACAAATGTGTTTACTTCACCGCTAGGGAGCATTTCTCCTTTGCAAAGATAATCCATCGATCTGACAGGTGTGGCATATGAAGAAGCTAATTAAACAGCATGATCATTAGACCGTGTGCACCTTGTGCTGGGGACAATAAAAGGTCACTCTAAAATGTGCAATTTCGTCACACAACAACATGTTAAAAATGGCTCAAGTTCTGAGGGTGTGTGCAGTTGTCATGCTGACTGTAAGAATGTCCACCAGAGCTGTTGCCAGAGAATTGAATGTTCATTTCTCTACTATATGCCGCCTCCAACATCGTTTTCGAGAATTTGGCAGTACGTCCAACTGGCCTCATAACCGCAGACCACGTGTAACCACGCCAGCCCAGGGCCTCCATATCCAACTTCTTCACCTACGGGATCGACTGAGACCAGCCACCCAGGCAGCTGATGAAACGGTGTGTTTTCACAATTGAAGAATTTCTGCACAAACTGTCAGAAACCGTTTTAGGGAAGCTCATCTGCATGCTCATCGTCCTCACCAGGGTCTTGACCTAAATGCAGTTTAGCGTCGTAACCGATGGCCACTGGCCCGCTGGAGAAGTGTGCTCTTCACAGATGAATAGCTGATGCACTAGCTCAACAGATTACACAATCTCACCACTACGGTCAGTTGTAGCAGGGTGCTGTCAACTACTATATACTCTCCAGTGGTGTAAAGTACTTAAGTAAAAAAATACGTTTAAGTACTACTTAAGTAGTTTTTTGCTATATCTGTACTTTACTAGTCATATTTTTTGACTACTTTTACTTCACTACATTCCTAAAGAAAATAATGTACTTATTACTCCATACATTTTCCCTGACACCCAAAAGTAGTCATTACATTTCGAATGCTTAGCAGGACAGGAAAATGGTCCATTCACACACTTATCAAGAGAACATCCCTGGTCATCCCTACTGCCTCTGATCTGGCAGACTCACTAAACACACATGCTTCATTTGTATCTATCTGTACATTTTTAAAACAAGAAAATTGGCCTGTCTGGTTTGCTTAATATAAGGAATTTGAAATTATTTACTTTTGACACTTAAGTGTACTTTAGCAATTACATTTACTTTTTGATACTCAAGTATATTTAAAACCAAATACATCTAGACTTTTACCCAAGTAGTATTTTACTGGGTGACTTTCACTTTTCCTTGAGTCATTTTCTATGAAGGTATCTATACTTTTACTCACATATGACTATTGGGTACTTTCTTCCACCACTGATGCCCTGGAGTTAGTTTTATAGCTACAATGATATGCATTGACCTAGTATGTGACTGTGTGTAACTCACAGTGGTAAGTCAGTTGATTAGGGCCATGAGTCAAATAATGCACACACATACAACCTTGTTATCTCCCTGCTGCACTCACACATTATATCACGATACACATTAGAATGTCATCATGGTTTGGATGTCCAAAACCAGATGGGAAATGACCCGATAAGATGGCATAGACTGTACTGGATAAAAATCATGATGTGTTTGTGGTCTATGTGAAATAGATTCTCGGTCTCACGTCACCAGCTAAGAATGGCACGTGAGCCTGTCACGTCACAAGCTTCGGTTGATTCAGTTTAGCTATAGACTAGCTGGGGGGTGGGGGGCACTGTTTTGCCTTGCGTGTCAGGAAGCGGAAGCTAGGTATATAGCTGAGCCTTGTTGACAGTCTGTGCTCAGTGCCGTGGGTCTTATCAGCTACCTGCGTCTCACCTTGAGTAAAAGCATGAAAAACATCATGATACTGTGTACGTTTCCTGCCAGGAATTGACTTGACTGTAGACTGTTGTGTGTTCAGGAATCTGCTGAGGCTGTTGTGTGCTGTTGATGTATTTTCTGGGTGTGGCACAAAGGCCACAGGAGGCCATGTTTCATATTTCCATAGGCAAGGGACACCAGTTTGTCTCTGTGTGTGTTTGTGTGTCTGTGTACGTGAGGGGTGTGTTTGTCTGTGTGTCTGTACACGTGAGGGTGTGTGTGTGTGTCTGTGTGTGGGTGTGTCTTTGTCTGCGTGCATATATGTGTGTGTATTTGCCTGCTTACCGGTGTGTGTGTTAAGTCAGTGGCATTGTGTGTAACGTCCTCTCTTGTCTCTCTCCTGTGTAAATGCCATGTAACTACAAATCTGTCTGAGTTTAAACTCGTCTCTAGTCTTTCCAGGAATTTCCATTTCTTTCCTGGTTGAGACACAAACACCCACATTAACGGAGGGCAATTGAGTGACCGTGTGTTTACTGTGTACCTGACCGTGTTTCTTCCTTGCAGTCGTACCCCATGGCTCCAGCCAGCCCCAGCACGGTGAGCACCAGCAGCAACAGCAGCACCACAGGATGGGACCAGCTCAGCAAAACGAACCTGTACATCCGCGGCCTGCCTCCAGCAACCACTGACCTGGACCTGGTCAAGCTCTGCCAGCCGTGAGTACTGCTCAGCACACACACACACACACACACACACACACACACACACACACACACACACACACACACACACACACACACACACACACACACACACACACACACACACACACACACACACACAAGCACTGACTGACTTACACACATTATTATGATGAATTAGAACAGCTTGTTCCAACTATATATGCCAATAGCATATTCATGTGGCCCATGCATGAACCAATCATAGAGGCCACTAGCTAGCATCCCTCCAACCAACTAAACCATGGGAACTGTGATACATGATACATGATACATGATACAGATACATGATACTGTATCTGTAGAGACGAGAGATTAGGGAACGTGACTGTTTTCTACAGTATTGGGATTGGTGAATGCAGCAATTGTCATGTTTTGTTGGGTTTGTCTCTGTGCGCCTCTGGCCTCTGGACCACAAGCATACGGAGCGAAGCATTCAACCATGTTACCAGGGGCAACAGCCGCTGTTGCTGTGTTGTTTGCTTGTGTTTTGCTCCCAACGGTGGTGGCCTGCTCGCCGGGCACCAAGCAGAAATGAAAGAGCCTTTCATTGCAACCAGGCCTAATGTTAGCCGAGCGTTTAGTTCAACCAAAGCATGATGCACGTCCTTAAAATACCAGTTCCGCAAAACGGCTTGGCATCATTTCAACTCTGGTATTTCTGTCTGAGTTTGAACGCAGTTTATTACGCAGGCTGTTTTTTCAAGTACGGTAACACGGCGCCTTGACATGAACAAATAGTTAGGCTATGCTAGGCATCTAGCGTTTTCTCTTTGGTCTAGCGTTAGGCTGCTCTTTGACATAATGTCGGCTGTTGTAGCAATGTTTGTTATCTCTTTATATATCTACATCCCACCACACATATTTGACATATTATGGATGATTGTAGCTAAGTCCCTGTGTGGGGAGTCAATTTGTTATTTTTACAGTGCCCAAAGCTTTCAGAGTTTCATACATACATTTGTATGCCACTGTGTAAATACTGCAGTGTGTGTTCGCATGGATTGCATTAACCTCTTGTCTTTAGCCTGTTGTAAGTATTGACGTCATTCAGTGACTCGGCAGAAGTGCCTTTTAGTATGCCCGTTAGTACGAGGTTTTCATTCGGGTTAAAGACACAATGTGGTTAAAGATACAATAATGAATTGATTCTCTTAAATGAGTCCACTGAAATAACATGGTCATTAAGGCTCAATATGTTCCCTCCAAGCCTCACAACCCGGTTGCCTCACCCGGCTTACATGGCTGCCTTTTTCTCAGCGATGATGTCATGGATTCTTGTGCAAGCCTAGCGTTCTGACTCCCGGCCCTTGTTGTAGAAGTTTAGCAGTAGAGCGACACTCTGTCTGTGATATAGGGCATACAGTATTTTTTTAAAACAAATTCATATATTTGAAGCTAAAATGGAACCCCCCCCAGCAAGTGGTTGAAATGACGTAACTACAACCATATCTGGTTTGTTAACTGATTGTATTGTCATCATTTCAACCAGCTTTAACCACTGAGCCTTCATAACACATACTGTACCAAATAAAGAGGATGTGGGTAGATTGAAATATAGTTTGACCTTTAAAACAATAATGTATGCATATTGTAGTGATAATCAATACAATTAAAGGATAAGAGAGCAACATCCTGTTCTTAACATTTGATTCTTCTTGTGTTCATAGATACGGCAAGATCGTGTCGGCAAAGGCCATCCTCGATAAAACAACTAACAAATGTAAAGGTCAGTATCATGTATTCTAATATTGATCTCCTTTTCTCCAATTTATCGAAACAACTGATACATTTTACGGTTGTCAGATAGTATCACACATTGGTATGCTACTCAGCAAATGCATTTGCAATGTAATGTAAAGCAAACTAATGTCAAGTTGTACTACTGTATATGACGGTTGTTTCTGTGCTCCTCCTCCTCCTCCAGGGTATGGATTTGTGGACTTTGACAGCCCTGCAGCAGCCCAGAAGACGGTCCATGCCCTAAAGACCAGTGGGATACAAGCCCAGATGGCTAAGGTGAGAGGAACTCTGTGTTCTTCTGTTAGCAGAACAACAGACTGTCTGTCTCGTAGCACAGCAACTACTAAGTCATGTGCTCTGGTTAGGATACTCCTGGTTAGCATGTTGTGCTGTGTTATGAGTTAGCATGTTATGCTAATGTTCCATTCCACGTCTCTGTTTTGTAAATTACAACGACAGCTTATTTGCAGCAGTAGACTGTGTGTGTGTGTGCATTTAACTGTGTGTGTGTGTTTGTGTGCATTTAACTGTGTGTGTGTGTGTGTGTATGTGTGTGTGTGTGTGTGTGCATATGTTTGTGTGTGTGTGTAAAGCAGAGCAGCAGAGTTAGTCACATGACCCCAGCTGACTGGCTGGCTGTTCAGGCGGTGACCCCATTCACGTTCTCAAATGAAGCCAGATGTCCTCCCTTCCCTCTCCCGCTCGCTGCCAAAAAACAGTCGGTCCACACGCACGCACAGAACAGGACGGACAGCTTTCTGCTGCTATGCAAATATTATGACTGTCTCGTAGCACAGCAACCACTAATTAATGTGCTCTGGTTAGGATACTCCCAGGTAGCATTTTATGCTGTGTTATGAGTTAGCATGTTATGCTAACGTTCCATGTCCAGTTACTGATGTTATGCTTATTAGTTTGAATACTTCTTTGGTCTTTTTTTCAGCCTCAACCTATGATTTGAACAACTCCACTTCTCCAGTGGTGGAAAAAGTGCCCAATTGTCATACTTGAGTAAAAGTAAAGATACCTTAATAGAAAATGACTGAAGTAAAAGTGAATGTCGCCCGGTAAAATTCTACTTGAGTAAAAGTATAAACGTATTTGGTTTAAAATATACGTAAGTATCAAAAGTAAAAGCGCAAGTATAAGTCATTTCAAATTCCTTATATTAAGCATACCAGACAGCACCATTTTCTTGTTTTTTTAAATTTACGGATAGTCAGGGGCACACTCCAACATTCAGACATAATTTACAAACTAAGTTTGTCCACCAGGTTCAGAGGCAGAAAGGATGACCAGGGATGTTTTGTTGATAAGTGCGTGAATTTGACCATTTCCTGCTAAGCATTCAAAATGTACTTTTGGGTGTCAAGGAAAATGTATGGAGTAAAAAGTACAATATTTTCTTAAGGAATGTATTTTTTCTATAAGTACTTTAACACCACTGCTCTCCTCCCTCTCCCAGTTTCACCGGTTTCACTTTTCCAAATACATTTCTCTCTGTCAGCACATTTCTGCTATCTCTCTCTCGCTCTCTCTCTCTCTCTCTCTCTCTCTCTCTCTCTCTCTCTAGACCTGTGTCTAGCTAGCTCCTGTATTTCTGCCGAGGCCAGCAGAACACAGTGTGCCTGTATGGTAGCTGCATAACTGTACTGCTTAGCTGTTGAGTTCGTAATGGTAAAGATGGGAGAACTGAACCAGCTGTTAAATCTAAAAAGGAGAGAGAGATGCGTATAAAATAGAAAAAGAGACCAGTCGCCATTATGAGCAAATCAAGGGCCATAGAAACTCAAGTCCTTGATAACGCATTTACAGAGTTGTTGACTGAAGGCCCCACATGACCTGGACGTGACCGTCACTAAGGCAACACACAACCCTAGCTAACTCATGTTCAGTTGTGTTTTTTGTTGTTGTTATGGCTTGGATATCATCACAGACTCAAATCGTGTCAACGCATAATTTTAATCCGAGTGAAATGTTCATGTAATTGTCCTCGAGTGCTATTGTGGTTTAAGTTGGTGTTGCCGTCCAAATTACCATAGATTCTTTGGAGGAAAAGGATCCTGATACCCCTCTATCCATTTCTCTGTCCCTGTCTCTAAGCAGCAACAGGAGCAGGACCCCACCAACCTGTACATCTCCAACCTGCCTGTGTCTGTAGACGAGCAGGAGCTAGAGGGGCTGCTGAGGCCTTTTGGACAGGTCATCTCCACCCGCGTCCTCAGAGACTACAGCGGGGCCAGCAGAGGGGTCGGCTTCGCCAGGTGAGAACATCTCAAATCAAATCAAATGTATTTATATAGCCCTTCGTACATCAGCTGATATCTCAAAGTGCTGTACAGAAACCCAGCCTAAAACCCCAAACAGCAAGCAATGCAGGTGTAGAAGCACCTGCAATGCTCCGTAACAGTTTGACGGAGGGCCATGTTGGTAACTCGAAGGGTTGTGGGTTCAAATCCTGCTACTTTTTCTAATTTAGGTCCCATTGATTCATGTGTGACTTATGTCTACTATTCTCAGGATGGAGTCCAAGGAGATGTGTAACTCAGCTATAGCCCACTTCAATGGGAAGTTTATCAAGACGGCGCCTGGAACTATGGGTAAGGTCTATTTTCTCGTATTCTCTTTCATGCTTTGGGCTGCGATGCTCACTTTTTGGTTTCGCTAATGGTGAAGATGATGTGTTTTTTTCTCCCCAGCTCCCTCTGAGCCCCTGCTGTGTAAGTTTGCCGATGGTCAGAGGAAGAGGCACAGCCACAGTCCATACATCCCCAGCGGTCGCACTTGGCCCCGAGAGGGAGAGCTCAGACTTGTAAGTGCCTCTCTGTCCGTCTCGTCTGTCTCTGTGGGTGGACCCACAACTGCAAGTTTTCTCTCCCTGCCAGACTAATAAAGGCCATTTTAAGAATAAATGCAATGACCTCATTTCTAGTGTTGACTGACTTGCCCAGGGCCCAGTGTTAATCCTATCCTGAGAGACCAGTTCATTATAGCAGGGGTTTATTAACTTTTTCACTCGGGTCCCCCTTCCAACACTCCCCCCCCCCCCCCGGCAGTTGAGCACACGCACCTTGTCTATTTCTATGGGCACAAGAACTGTTCATGACTAGTGGTGTAAAGTACTTAAGTAAAAATACTTTAAAGTACTACTTAAGTCGTTTTTTGGGGTATCTGTAGTTTACTATTATTATTTTTGACTACTTTTACTTCACTACATTCCTAAAGAAAATAATGTACTTATTTCTCCATACATTTTCCCTGACACCCAAAAGTCCTCGTTACATTTTGAATGCTTAGCATGACAGTAAAATGGTCAAATTTGCGCACGTATCAAGAGAACATCCCTGGTCATCCCTACTGCCTCTGATCTGGCAGACTCAATAAACACACATGCTTCGTTTGAGTGTTGGAGTGTGCCCCTAGCTGGAGTGTTGGAGTGTGCCCCTAGCTATCCAAAAACTATGAAAGGGTGCTGTCCGGTTTACTTATATAAGGAATTTGAAATGATTTATACTTTTACTTTTACTTTTGTACTTAAGTATATTTGAGCAATTACATTTACTATTGATACTAGTATATTTAAAACCAAATACTTTTGGACTTTTACTCAAGTAGTATTTTACTGGGTGACTTTTACTTTTACTTGAGTCATGTTCTATGAAGGAATCTTTACTTTTACTCAAATATGACTATTGGGCATTATTTTCCACCTCTTGTTGGCGGACTGAATATTGCAGGTTTAAAGCTTATGTCCTGCAGTTCTACACAATTCTACCGGTGCCCCCCCTGCCGACCCCAGGGGGGGGCACGCCCCACAGTTTAGGAACCACTGCATTAGTGCATAGCCATTACAGATCATGGTACTGATTTAATGGTTGGTATTGGGATGCTAATGTGACGGTTAGATGATAAGGATCTGGCTTTGTGTGACGGTTCTGTTTTGTCCTACCAGGGCGGGATGACTCTCACCTACGACCCCACCTCAGCTGCTATGCAGAACGGCTATTATGCCTCTCCCTACACCCTAACGGCCAATAGAATGATGGCTCAGCAAGCCATGTCTCCCTACATGTCTCCTGTCACCTCCTACCAGGTAGGCACTTCATTATCCTGGAGTTAATTCAATATAAATGATCAAAAGATGATAGTCGCTTTGGATGAGAGCGCCTGCTGAATGACTCAAATGTAAATGTTATGTAAATATGAAGAATGTGGCATGAGTTTAACCCTACCCTTTCATGTGGCAGGTACAGAATCCTTCCTGGATGGCCCACCAGCCTTACATCATGCAACACCCAGTAAGAGAAATGAAATGATGTCTTTCTTACTCCACACACACAGAGCTAGAAAATATGTGTCAGACTTCATTTTTTTGTACCCTGGTACAAAAACACAGTGATAGAAGCTAATTCTTACTCAATTCATAGAGCTATACATGTAGACACTATAGACATACTGCCAGTAATCATTTAATTGGACGATGTATACCATGCGTGTCTCATACATACGAGTAATAATATAGTTAGTCGACTACTTCCCATATACAAAATCATAGTGAAGAAAATGGTAAAATAAATATCCAGGGGCGCAACTTTGGTTTTAGAAGTGGGGGGGGGGGGGGGGGGGGGGGGCATATACACTGCCAGTCAAATGTTTTTAGAACACCTACTCATTCAAGGGTTTTTCTTTATGTTGACTTTTTTCTACATTCTAGAATAATAGTGAAGACATCAAAACTATGAAGTAACACATATGGAATCATGTAGTAACCAAAAAAGTGTTAAACAAATCAAAATATATTTTATTTTTGAGATTCTTCAAATAGCCACCCTTTTCCTTGATGACAGCTTTGCACACTCTTGGCATTCTCTCAACCAGCTTCATGAGGTAGTCACCTGGAATGCATTTCAATTAACAGGTGTGCCTTGTTAAAAGTCAGTTTCGCCCCTGTATATATCTTATTCCACTGATAGTATATGTTGAGAGGCTGACATATGACATGTTACCTCAGTTAAAAATACCCTGATTCAAAAACAGAATGTGTTACTTTAATCAGCAAGTTCTGCTGATGCTGCAGAATAAACACCCCCAAAATCTGTGTGGGAAGAGAACAGAACAGAGCCGAGCCCAGTTCTGGGAACCGGAACATTCCCTCATATTTCAGTGAGTGCGGAACAAATCAATTGTTTTGATTATGATTTAAAGGGGAACCTCCCCTGGTGAGTTTAAGCTCTTGAGCTCTTTTCCTTTTATCATCTGGATGTGACACGGTGGATTAAGGTTGCGTCTGAATTTGCACCCTATTCCCTATATAGTGCACTATTTTTGACCAGAGCCTGAGACAAAAGCAGAGAGCTCTCTTTTCCTGTAGCTAACTGACTCTGGGGCTCTGGTCAAAAGTTGTGCACTATGTAGGGAACAGGGCAGGGGTATTCAACTCTTACCCTACTAGGTCCAGAGCCTGCTGGTTTTATGTTCTGCCTAATAATGAATTGTACCCACCTGGTCTCCCAGGTCTAGATCAGTCCCTGATTAGAGGTTGAACAATGAAAAATGGTCCAGAGTTGAGTTTGAGGGAAAAGGGTGTCATTTGGGACCGAGATACATCTGTGCCTCTCTGGCCTCTAGTTCTCTGCTCCCACTGCTGTATGGAGCCAACAGGAAATGCCTGCAGCAGATACGGTCTTATGACTGAACGATTTTCATCCTCTCAGCAGATGGTTTCAAGTAGAACAAGTGTCTGTGTCTGTGTCTGTTTCCCCCCATTTTGACAAGGAAATGGTACATTCCCTCAAGGCCTTTTGGCTTATACGGATGGCCTTGAGGCCTAAAAAATATGTATTTTTTGGGGGGTGCTGAGCTTGTCTGATTAATCTAACCAACTTGAAGTCACAAGTTACACTTGGTTAGTGCTGAGCTGTTAGTGCTTTGTGAGATTGTTTCAGTTTCTGTTAGATTATTACAAAATAATCACGGTTTTATTTGAATTTATTTATTTTTTATTTTTACATTAAATGCACTATGCAGTTTGTGGGTTGAATGCTGTAACAACACAGAATAAAACTATTATTGATGGTAGTGACTGACCATTACTGCTTATCACTTATTAACCATCATTTATTCACATGAATATAGTTTCATCAAATATTTTATTTGATGACTTTATTATTTTATTCCAAGTCATTATCTCATCTCTATAAAGCTGCTGCCACTGCTGTCTGACAAAATCACTATTTTAGTAGTTCTTCAAAATAAATAAGGCATACTTTTATGACTGCTGAAAACCAACTATCAAACACTTAGATCCTGCATTTTCAAGCTCACGAAGCAACTCTGTTCTATCCCTCTCGTTCTCTGTTCTCTGTCTCCATGTCTGCCCCGCACAGATCGGACAAGTTTAAACCGGGCACACAATGGATTATGGTCATTGTAGTTAATTACCATGTTTCCCTCGCTAAACTATATAGAATATTGGCCTGTTTGAAACTACAACTCCCTACTATATCGCACAATTCAGGCTTGATCTGATTTATCTCTACAGAAAATCTGCACATCAAAGTCACCAAAAATAAATGAACAAAATGGAATTAAAATAATTTAACCGATGTCGGTCAATTAGTTGTTTAAATAAAAATAAATAAAAAAATCAACATTTGTTAGACTTGTTAATGTAATTAAGTGTAACCAGTCCCTGTTCAGCTCTGTACCGAAGCAGTGTTATGAATTAGTTATTACAGTTAAACCTAACCACAAATTCCAATCATTTTAAATATTTTTGCCTGCAGACCTTCCATTGATCCTCAATGGATTTGAGTATGAGGATGACCTTGTATTGATTCTAGAATTATAATATTTCTCTCTCTCTCTCTCTCTCTCTCTCTCTCTCTCTCTCTCTCTCTCTCTCTCTCTCTCTCTCTCTCTCTCTCTCACACTCTCTCTTTCTCTCTCTCTCTCTCTCTCTCTCTCTCTCTCTCTCTCTCTCTCTCTCACTCTCTCTCTCTCTCTCACTCTCTCTCACTCTCTCACTCTCATTCTCTTTCTCTCTCTCTGCTACAGCAGGCAGTAATGTCGCCCTCTGTGGACCACACCATGACAATGCAGCCCACCGCCGTCATGACACAGCAGATGGGCCATCTCTCATTGGGCAGCAGTGGAGCGGTGAGGGGGATTCTGGGAAGTGGGAGGTGCAATTTAGTTAGTCTCATTTTACCTGATGCAAACTCAGATCTAAAGTGCACAGAGGCTAAGGAATATTGATTTGAGATCAGGTGATTTGAGATTGGGTGATTTGAGATTGGGTGAAAATGAGTTGGCTACCTTCCGAGGGGTACAGTATCCCTTAAATCCCGATTTGAGCTAATCTAATATATTGTTGTTTTTCTTGTGACAGCAGTATATTTCAGCCAACGCTGCAGTCCAGGCAGCCTATATTCCTCAGTACGCCCACATGCAGCAGACAGCCGTAAGTTCCGAGGTTCGTCCTTGCCATCTCATTGTGTTGATCTCCTCTCATTCATCCATGTCTCATCATGAGTACAGCCATTTTACATCAATTATGACATCCCATACCATTACTTACTTGATGGTGCTAATACCAGATATTAAGATGTGAAGTTACACAGTTTTTCCCTCTTCAGGAAAATGGTTCACAGCAACAAGTGGATTCGTCCAATAATTCGTCTCCCTACAGTCAACAGAGCAAGTAACGATAAGGTATGAGTCCCTATATGAGATGGAAGTGATAGTTTTAATTGTACTGTAGCACTGCTCATAGTAGGAGTAGTGATCCCGATCCTGATTGTGTTGTGTATTGTCAGGTGACTTCTGTGAGCAGTAATGGATGCCTTGGGCGCTGACTCATGATGTCACAGTCACAGCCTCTCCTGATTGGACCAGACCAGACTTCAGTAAGAACTCTTTTGCACAGCTTCAACCAAACAACTGTGTATGATGGAACCAACAGCAATGATACTATGGTGTGTAAAACGAAGACAGAGGTGTAAAAATGGACAAAACCAACAATTATCCCCCCCCCCTTCAAAACAGGAAGAAATGTTTTATTTTGATAAACGAAAAGACGTGTATTTTTTACCACGGATTCTCCAAGTGGATGCAATGGGACAAGTAGCCTACAGCGTGATGTTAAAAGATGCATGAGATTGATTCTTTTTTTTGTGGAATCTGTTGACTTAAGGAAAAAGAGATTTCCAATGGGTTTTATAGGTAGTTTATGAGCCAAGATATATGATGAAAAAAAATGTTGCTTGCAAAAAGTGTTCATTTGGTGAGGTGTTACTGGTTTTTATTTTTGGTCTTTATAAGATATTATCATTCAATTAGGCTTCTAGGGTTAATGTCTGACATGATTTTCTGTATCAGATTAAATATGTAGAATTGGCCGTTTGGCAGCTGTCAATCAATCTATGAATAGAGAACTGATAGAGAAGCTAAAGAAGCAAATGTTTTGCCAAATAGATGATGGGTTGGATAATGTGCCTTCCGCTAACATCATAACAGTCATTTTTCATAGCCTGGCAGAAACCGAACTGATTCCCTGACGTTTCACTGTTTCACTTCATGGTGATCACAGTATTCAGTCTGGTCTAACCAGGCTACATTAAAAAGAACAGCCACTCTTAATTAGAACTCCTGTCAGTCCATAGTAAGGTCTCTTTAGACTTTGACAGCGTAGGTGTCTTGTTTTGTCATATTTCACACACAGCCAAGGATCTTGACCTCCATCAAATGCTACACCTACTGATCTCATCTCCCTAATTAAGACAATATAGCCTACAATTGAAATAAAAAACACAAATAGATTTAAAAGAAATGCAAGCTTGAAATTGTGAGGTAACGTCAAGGCGGCTGGGTTTTTTTCTCTGCTATTTTTTACTTCAACAGACACAGTAATATTAATAGAAAATGCCTAACTTTAATGATGAAATTACAATCTGTTTTTACTTTACGCTAAATTGACGTGGTTGTCTTTAAAGATTTTTTATTTTTTTGCTCTAATGGTCATCTTGACCATGTGTGGTCATGTGTGACTGGTTTTATCTACCTCAGAGTTCTGTCTGGGCTGGTATGGCTGGGTTTGCAGGTCCAGCCCGCCTCACCAGAGAAGAACACAAAAGCGACGGACCAAATCGCACCATTTTCCTTATGTAGTGCATTACTTTTGACCCATAGGCTTTTCACATAGGGCTATGTTCAAAACATAGACTTAGATAGACATCACATCATTGTATTTATCCCATTATGGCATCTGTGAGAGCACGGGCAGCTCCATTGAAGCCATCTCCATTTTGAAGTGCATTTATTCTACTACTTCTGAGTTGGTAAACAAACTGAAAGGGTGCCCACTGCCATCTGTGTTGTTTGAACAGGTATAAAGATAAGGTTGGTGATATACTGCCACCTGTAGTTATGGAATATTTACTCACAATTATAATTCATTGGCTGATACCTCGTGGTGACCTGGATGGAATTATGTGATCCTTCCTTAAAGGGATACTTTGGGATTTTGTCAGTGATGCCCTTTATCTACTAGCATGCTAGCAGATACCCATAGACTTCCAGTCATTGCCATAACACTAGTTAGCATTGGCTCGCGAAACTACCTCTAACTTCAATGTTACTGGACACAGAAACATAAAAATGGTATCCACAAATTCATTTGACTCTGGAGAAGTAGATAAAGGGCCTCATTGCCAAAATCCTGAAGTATCCCTTTAACCCATTGGAAGTCCCACCCAGTTGACTACTTCAAAATGTTGAAAGTCCTCGATGGCGCTGCCAAGCCAATAGGCTTCTGGGCACTAGAGTCCTCTATGTATCTCTATGGGTCAAAAGCGTTGCACTCTAAAGGAAATAGGATGCGATTTGGAATGCACCCAAAGCCAAGCTCAGGAGCTGGCCAATAGCAATTTTTACAATTCTTCCTCCTACTACTCTGTCCTCAAATAAAGAAACATTCTGTTTTGTTTAGTATAGTATCATGCTGAATCTTGTTTTTGTTGTGTTTTTCCGATATGAACATTATTACAGGTAGAATATGGTTTTAGCTTTAGTTTTGGAGTCTCTTAAAAGAAAAACCAAGTGCTGCTTGTCGAACAGACGTTCCAATAGGCTGGGGAATGAGGCGATTCTTTTTATTTTTTATATTAGAGGAATGCAAACCCACCACGTGGTAGTGTAGGCGGCTAGACTTGATCTATTCTTCCCTTGAAACACACACACACACACACACCTTCGTTGTATGGGACTTTGTGTTGGCAGTTAATGTGGTGAGGGGGGGGGGTTGCAGAAGTCTGAAAGATGGAAGTTTAAATTGCAACCATACTATTTGTAGTCTTGCATAGCTAGCGATGTCTGAACCAAGTGCAATTCTGTGTCTGGATCAATAGGCTAGTTGTACAGCAAATTCCACCAACACTTGTGTGATAATAGACTGGCTGATGATGATAAATAAAATGAAATAGTAGTAATTTATGCAGAAAGATAGATTTGTTTGTTTTACATGTCCGGGTGATGATGCTGCTGTGTATCATCAGTTAGAAAAAGAAAAATAGGCTCATTTTGTATTTTTGTTTCTTTGTGTATGTTACAGTTTCACCAGATTGTTCTACCAATCTTATCCTTGTGCTTTCCTTTATAAAAACATTTGAATAAAAACCCACCATGAATCAGCCCTATGAGGTGAGTTTGTTTAGTCATTTATGTCTCACATTTCATTTTTCGATGTAGTTGCTTACTAAATCTTAACTTGAACCCCTTCAGTTACAGCTATTGTAGCTATTGTTTTGGTTAGAACGGGATATGACAAGAAGCATGTCATTTTACATAGTACCCTCCAAGCTCATCATTTAGCTCATTGCCCTGGGTCTGAAGCCCGCCCCGTGCAACTGGGTCCTGGACTTCCTGATGGGCCGTCCCCAGGTGGAGAAGGTAGGAAACAACACCTCCACTACGCAGATCCTCAACACAGGTGCCCCACAAGGGTGCATGCTCAGCCCCCTCCCGCACTCCCTGTTCACCCATGACTGCGTCAATTATCCAGTTTGCAGACGACACAACATGCCTGATTACCAACAACGACAAGACAGCCTACAGTGGGGAGGCGAGGGCCCTGGCGGAGTGGTGCCAGGAAAATAACCTCTCCCTCAACGTCAAGAAAATGAAGGAGCTGATCGTGGACTTTAGGAGACAGCAGAGGGAGCACACCCCTATCCACATCGACGGGACCACAGTGGAGAAGGTGAAAAGCTTCAAATTCCTTGGGGGAAAACATCACTGACAATCTGAAATGGTCCACCCACACAGACAGGAGACTGAAGAAATTCGACTTGGCCCCTAAGAACCTCACAAATTTCTACAGATGCACTATAGAGAGCATCCTGTCGGGCTTTATCACCGTCTGGTATGGCAACTGCACCGCCCGCAACCTCGTGGCTATCCAGAGGAAGGTGCCGTTCTGCCCAACACATCACCGGGGGCACACTGCCTGCACTGCAGGACGTATACAGCACCCAATGTCACAGAAAGTCCCAAAAAATCATCAAGGACATCAATCACCTGAGCCACAGCCTGCTGACCCCGCTATCATCCAGAAGGCGAGGTCAGTACAGGTGCATTAAAGCTTGGACCGAGAGACTGAAAAACAGGTTATATCTCAAGGCCATCAGACTGTTAAATATTCATCACTCGCCGGCCTCTGCCCAGTACCCTGCCCTGAACTTAGTCACTGTCACCAGCCGGCTACCAACCGGTTACTCAACCCTGCAGCTTAGAGGCTGCTGCCCTATGTACATAGACATGGAATCACTGGCCACTTTAATAATGTTTACATAATGTTTTACTCATTTAATATGTAAACTCAGCAAAAAAAGAAACGTCCCTTTTTCAGGTCCCTGTCTTTCAAAGATAATTCGTAAAAATCCAAATAACTTCACAGATCTTCATTGTAAAGGGTTTAAACACTGTTTCCCATTCCTGTTCAATGAACCATAAACAATTAATGAACATGCACCTGTGGGGCAGTCGTTAAGACACTAACAGCTTACAGACGGTAGGCAATTAAGGTCACAGTTATGAAAACTTAGGACACTAAAGAGGCCTTTCTACTGACTCTGAAAAACAAAAAGAAAGATGCCCATGGTCCCTGCTCATCTGCGTGAACGTGCCTTAGACATGCTGCAAGGAGGCATGAGGACTGCAGATGTGGCCAGGGTGGAGGGTCCGTCATGGTCTGGGGTTGTGTGTCACAGCATCATCGGACTGAGCTTGTTGTCATTGCAGGCAATCTCAATGCTGTGCGTTACAGGGAGGAAAACCTCCTCCCTTGTGGTACCCTTCCTGCAGGCTCATCCTGACATGACCCCCCAGCAAGACAATGCCACCAGCCATACTGCTCGTTCTGTGCATGATTTCCTGCAAGACAGGAATGTCAGTGTTCTGCCATGGCCAGCGAAGAGCCCGGATCTCAATCCCATTGAGCACGTCTGGGACCTGTTGGATCTGAGGGCTAGGGCCATTCCCCCAAAAATGTCTTTCAAGGTGCCTTGAAGAGATGCACTGCAGTACTTAATGCAGCTGGTGGCCACACCAGATACTGACTGTTATTTTTTATTTCGACCCCCCCCCCTTTGTTCAGGGACACGTTATTACATTTCTGTTAGTCACATGTCTGTGGAACTTGTTCAGTTTATGTCTCAGTTGTTGAATCTTGTCATGTTCATACAAATATTTACGCATGTTAAGTTTGCTGAAAATAAACGCAGTTGACAGTGAGAAGGCGTTTCTTTTTTCGTTGAGTTTATATACTGTATTCTACTGTATTCTAGTCAATGCCACTCCAACATTGCTTGTCCTAATATTTCTATATTTCTATATATATATTTCTATAATTCCATTATTTTACTTTGAGATTTGTGTGTACTGTTGTGAATTGTTAGATACTACTGCACTGCATTTCGCTACACCCGCAATAATATCTGCTAAATATGTGACCAATAAAATGTTATTTGATTTACCTTAAGTACCTTCAATCAACAGCAGAGGGGGCTATGCATTCAGATCAATAAGTAGACCTAGTAGATGTCCAAAATCATATAAATAGAATAATATTTATTTTCAGATTCCACTTTAAGTCATCGTTACCACTGTCTTGATAAGAACTTGATGTATCAATGTACTTGCTAACCAGTGATGTATATAAACGTGAGTATACAGTATATATCCATGACGCTAACCTTGCTCTTTGTCACACTGTTTCTAGCATCCAGGGGGTTTGTTGTAATGTATCCTTTGTGATATCAGTGTCTTTTATGGGGGCTTCTCTGTTAAAGCCTGCAGCTTACTTGAGCTGATGGCATAGACACAAAGGCACCATGTCCCACATATCTTACCAGTAAAGGGATGAAAAAAAACTGGGGTGCAAGATCCCCCATTACCACACACACATACGCCCCGGACAACACCCAGCCAGACTGTAATGCCAGGCATATGCCCCCCCCCCCCCAAGCCACGCAAGAAAATCGACCCTATGAACATAAGGAGCAAATGATGGAGGATTAGCACTCTCTCTCTCTGTCTCACCCCCCCCCCACCCCCCTTCTCGCTCGCTCTCTTGCTCTCCTTTATCTCGCTCTTTCTGATGTCTAATTCTCCACAGCTGAAGGGACACATGGCGCTATTCCCTAAAGTAGGGCCAAGGTCAGATTGGGGGTGCCTGTGCAGACATCGGGGGTGCAGACATTGAGAGAGTCTGTGGCCTCTCGTGTCTTGATTCATTCACTCATTTCTGTTCAATGGTATTTCATAGGAAATGGGCTGATTGACCTTTAAAGAAATATTTCTGGCACATATCTTTATGGGGTTACAGTATGGCATATGGATACATTTTACAATGGCAATGTAAAAAGTGACTAATGTGTTTTACTCTACAGTAGTAGAGGGTAACTGTACCACATGGCAAAGAGTCAGCCTGATTAGCCTGGTAGCCATTTTGAACCAGAATCGTTACCACATTGACTTCTGGGAATGATGCCTTGCCTGAATGTGCAGTTTGACTCTCATTCCTATGATGTACGCCTTGTCCACCTCCTTTCTCTCTCTCTCTCTCTCTCTCTCTCTCCGTATCTTTTTTATGCACACACGCACACACACACACACACACATTCCAATCATACCACCATAGGGAGAGACAACATTAATACAGTGTCACTCCTTTCATCTCTGACCTTCCTCTGCACTTGATTCAATTAACTCACTGGGCTTGATGTTCACTTCCAAACACAAGACAGCGACATAAACAACACACACGCACACATGCCCTAAATATTTGTGCTTTACATCTTGACACAAGTTCCTCACAGGGAGCTGTAACCTACTGCCTCAACCAAGAGAGGGCAACACTGGCACATTTGGCCTGTCAGTCAATCTGCATCTCTGCTACTCTGCCACCATCCCTCTCTAATGAAGACGGCTGTTATTTGTATGTCTCAGACCCACCAGCAGTTGCTGCCATCACTCATCAGCACCCCTCCACCCTCATCAGCCTGGGAGCATGGGCAGTGGGGAGGGTGAGAGGGACAGGCAGCGTCATGCTTCATAAAGCTGTCTGTTACTGTAGGTTTATAGTTACTCCTGCCCAGGGCTGCAGTTGCAACTGGACGTTTTGAGGGCCGGCGGCAGTGGCGGCGTCTCCCTGATTCCTCTCCCCTCATTTTTCAGGCGGTGACAAGGACACAGCGCCCCTTTGACAGGACAGCATGGTACTAGAGGAGGCCCCTGTAGGTGAGTTGGTCTCATTGCAGTGCCGACCGTTGTAATGTATTGTGTATGAACACGGCCTGCCCGGCACACACACACACACACACACACACACACACACACACACACTGATATATCTGTGATATCATATCACACAGCACTGCGTACAACCCGGAGCAGGCATCTCTTTGTAAGGAATGACTAGGAGTAATGACTAGGATTCAGTTTCTTGGGAATCCCTAAACTTGACAAAGCCAATATCATGTTCATGTCTCAACAACGGGAGTAGAGGTTGGAGTCTCGTTAGGAATGCTGGCAGGTTTTGTGTGGGAGAATCTTCCTCCCTCACAATGGGACGGATGGTGGGAATGAAACCTTGGAAAAGCAACATTGAATATGAAAATAAGCTTTTTCTATTTCTCACTGTATGGTTAGACATGACCATCTGACCCAAAGATTGGCTAAGGGTTTATTGACACTTTTTTGGGACACAGGGCTGGTTTGGTAGGACAATTTAATTAAATAATGATTATCTGGGCTGGTTTGGTAGGACAATTTAATGAAATAATGATTATCTGGGCTGGTTTGGTAGGACAATTTAATGAAATAATGATTATCTGGGCTGGTTTGGTAGGACAATTTAATGAAATAATGATTATCTGGGCTGGTTTGGTAGGACAATTTAATGAAATAATGATTATCTTGGCTGGTTTGGCAGGACAATTTAATTAAATAATGATTATCTGGGCTGGTTTGGTAGGACAATTTAATTAAATAATGATTATCTGGGCTGGTTTGGTAGGACACTTTGAATGAAATAATGATTATCTGGGCTGGTTTGGTAGGACACTTTGAATGAAATAATAATTACCTAGGCTGGTTAGGTAGGACAATTTAATGAAATAATGATTATCTGGGCTGATTTGGTAGGATAATTGATTGAAATAATGAATATCTAGGCTGGTGTGGTAGGATAATTTAATGAAAGAATGATTATCTAGGCTAGTTTGGTAGGAAAATGTAATGGAATAATGATTATCTAGGCTGGTTTGGTAGAACAATTTAATGAAATAATGATTATCTAGACTGGTTAGGTAGGACAATTTAATGAAATAATTAATATCTAGGATGGTTACGTAGGATAATTTAATGAAAGAATGATTATCTAGGCTGCTTTGGTAGGACAATTGAATGAAATAATGATTACCTAGGCTGGTTAGGTAGGACAATATAATGAAATAATGAATATCTAGGCTGGTTTGGTAGGACAATTTAATGAAATAATTAATATCGAGGCTGGCTTGGTAGGATAGTTGAATGAAATAATGATTATCTGGGCTGGTTAGGTAGGACAATTTAATGAAATAATGATTATCTGGGCTGGTTAGGTAGGACAATTTAATGGAAGAATGATTATCTGGGCTGGTTAGGTAGGATCATTTAATGGAAGAATGATTATCTGGGCTGGTTAGGTAGGATCATTTAATGGAAGAATGATTATCTGGGCTGGTTAGGTAGGACCATTTAATGGAAGAATGATTATCTGGGCTGGTTAGGTAGGATCATTTAATGGAAGAATGATTATCTGGGCTGGTTAGGTAGGACCATTTAATGGAAGAATGGACATCTAAGATGGTAAGGTAGGACAATTAAGTAGGACAATTTAATGAATGATCTGAGTGGATTAGGTAGTACAATTAGGTTAGACAATTTAATGAATGAATGGATGTCTTAGTTGTCAGATAGCAACAGATCATATTTTAAAAGGTCACACTTGTGTATGTTTTAAAGATTTTTATGGGTGGCCTGTGTACTTTCTCAGAACAGCGGTGGCAAAACAGTACAAATGTTTTGTCCTCTAGTCAGATAAAGAATGGAGGGAGCTGCAAAGTGGCAGAGGACAAGTACTGTCATTCCACTGTCACTCCATCCATCAGCTGAGATGGGATGACAGTGGGAATGGCTGAAGGCTGGGCGCCTCTAGGGGTGGAGGAGGACAGGATAAAGGATGAAGGTGGCAGAAGACTGGAGAGAAGACGAGTAGACTATAGGAGAGATTATAATGGAAGAATAATTTGGAGAGTTGAATAAATATGAGAGGAGAAGGGAGCAGAGGAGAGGGGGAGAGTAACAGAGAAGGAGAGGAGGGGGTTTGGAGTAACAGATGAGGGGCTTACTGCGATTCGGAGGGGTGTGATGCTGCTTTAGTAGGATATTCCGTCTGGAACGGACAAACTGAGAAATCCACACTGCAGCTGTCAATTGTTCACCACCTACACACACCGCCTGTTAAGACACACACTCCATGTGCTACGCACACACACATTCACCGCCTATTCACTCACAGGTTACATACGCACACGCACGCACACACACACACACACATCAGTTTATGAAGATTTTTGTATTGAGCAATAGACTACTTTTCAAAAGAGCCCGAGATGTAGTTTTTCGTCCCTACTGTTAATCATTAAATCAAAATGAACCCTTGAGATATGTACATTTCTGAGGGGTTTGTCATGTTAAATATTAACATATTTTTTTTCAGTTGCAGTATCTCATCTGAGTAATTCAGGGATATTGACTTACGGTGTGGCACGTCCACACAGTTGGTTGTCCCTATAAACAATGGTTATCACGTTGCCCTACACCCCCCTTTTATCCACACCTCCAGAATGGATCAGGTCAGATCGCTATATAGGTCAATACAACATATGAGTATGATGTTAAAGCCTATAGACAACAGTTGATGGAGACGAGTTATCGTGCAAAAATTGTAGAAACAAGACAATGTGTGACACGATATAATACATCTCAAGGACAGGGCAGTGAAGACCTGATTAAACATATACTGCAACACATTGACAGACAGGCAGTCATGACGCACTGAACTATGGGTAAGTGAACTATGGGCATATTCTGGAAGTTCGAAAGTATGATGTTTTACAACCACTGGGATTTGACTTGATGAAGTGTATTCGGTCCTGTGTGGTTCAGTCGGTAGAGCTTGGCGCTCGCAATGCTAAAGGGCGTGAGTACGATTCCCGCTGGAGTCGCCCACATGTCAAATGTATGCACGCATGACTAGACGTAGCTTTGTATAAAAGTGTCTGCTGAATGGAAAATGTTATATTTAAATTGTGATCATTAGGGAATCGGCCTACTGCCCTAGGTATGTATCAAGTTGCCATTATAGTTCATAAGGCATTAATACAAGTGAATTACCCATACGTCAATGTACACACCTTACAAATACTATGGCCTTCGTAACTGCATCAATACTCATATTCTAAGTTTCAACACAAGCCTATATATTTTGCAGTGAATCCGAGGTCCTGTCATGGCAGATTTAAAATGAAGGATGATCAGTCCTCGGGCACATTACAGGCTTCTTTAGAAAGGCAGAATGAAACATGCTATTTCCCCATTTTTGAAATATTGGTGAACGTTTGAAACACTATTTCAAAGATATTCAATTTGTGTGTACAAATAGTTATACATAGATTTGATCATTTATCCCATAACCTTCACTTCAATATTTGTTATAACAATTTAAGATTGCAGGCTAACAAATTATATTGATTAAAAAAAATATATATATATATATATGTAAAAATACAAGTTCATTTCTGTTATATTTCGATTATCATATAATCTTCCATTGAAATAAAACCCCGTTCAATGTAGCTGTTGTCTCTGGCTTCTCACAGCTCACGTCCGTACACTCACTTCTCACTCACTCTCTGTAGTCCCGTTCCGTTTATGTTCTCACCTGTACGGAAGTGAACATAAAAGGCTGGGCAGGTAAGAATGTCTGAACCACGCAGGCACTCAACGTCTTTCCTGCCAGGTAAGAAAGACGGCGCATTCTCTTGTCGTTTAGCCTAGACAGTGATACCAAGAGAAGCTTACTAAGGCTGGAAATACCTGTTTGTTTTGTCAATTTTACTGTACATATGAGAGTACCAGAGAATGTTGTGGTTGTTCTTTCATATGCCTATAGTAGTAACCGCGAGGACCAATGGGGACTGCTGTACTTCTGCTCCTGATTCTTCGGCATTGGATCAACAACGTGGAGGGTAAGACCAGAGACCGGATCAAATGGCTTTGATTAATTAAATAACTTCTCCTTTCAAGCTTACATGTAACTGCAGCATATCCAGATTTTCCCCAAGATTATAGCAGCTTTATTTTACTTTTATAGAGGTAAATATTCCACGTCATACATGAATGCAATGTATTGATTGCATTTCAATTAGTTTATTTGATCCAGTGGTTTATATATACAAATATGTATTTTTACCCCCCCCCCCCCACACACACAATAATTATTGTGATTTATCATGATAACATAACCTAGCATTTGCTCTGGTTATTCATGCGCAAATTAACCAAAGACAGAGGCACTAAACAATCACTCCTATACTGATAGACAAATGTATAACACGCCAGACAAGCAGTGCCGTGAGAAGATGTAACCCGTGCTAGACCGGGACAACCACGCTGACCACTTCTATATTCTATATTCCCCGTGTGGTGTCCATGTAGGAACATGTTCGGTTGGCAGTGCAGTGACTTGTGACGAGTGTCTCCAGCTGGGTCCCCACTGTGCATGGTGCACACAAGAGGTAGGCTATACATCTAGGGCAGGGGAACCCAATTACATTCAGCCGTGGGCCGATTTTTACTTGAGCGGATGGTCGGGGGACCGCATTATAGTTATAAATAATTTGTGCCCTACAAATTGACCGCAAGAATTCCAAACAGATGCAATATTTGACAAAAACAGAAGGATTTCAAACTTGAATTACATTGGGATACGATCACATATGCCTCTCTATTTATGCGTGGGAATACTAGGGAACAGAGTTCCTGAATAAAAACAACGTTGACGCCATTTTCTGCTGATTGTACAGTCTTTTATGTCCAAGAACGAAATGTATATATATGTATAAAAATATATATCTATATTTTGCACAGAACTAAAATAAAATCACTGCCTATTGAGGAACGCTGATCTAGGGGATAACATTGATGCAAGTCCAGCAGGAAAACGTGTCATGAATTCATAAATGTGCAACTAGCCTAACTTGATATGGAATTCTGATGTGACATGTTGTTGATGGAGCAAACTGCAGTGCAGAGTAAAAAAAATATTGTTAATTGGTTTAATGGTGGCAATATTTGCAAATGATCTTCAGAAGTTCTACCTTTCAGGTAGTACTATAGTATGAATATGACTACTGACTGACGAAACACCAATAAAATATGTTAGAGTCTCTGTGTCAGATTGGTTGTAAATGTGGGAGTAAAACCTTGTGGTGTTTTTAACCTCTCAGAATTTCACAGACTCGTTTTTAATCAGTGAGCGATGTGACACGCCGTACCTCCTCCAAGAGAGAGGCTGTCCCCAGGACCAGGTAGAATTCCCAGTGACCACTTCCGAGGTCCTCCGGGACCAGCCACTCGGGAAGAAGACAGGAAATACCAACAGCACAGAGATATCACCACAGAAGATGGCCCTCAAACTCAGAACTGGTAAACCCCTATTTATACAGTTACTGATGGAGACCTGGGGGCAGTCGCTGTGTCCATTATTTATACAGCTATTGGGCACACTGCTCACACTGTGGGTACACGCTGGCGGTGATTTGAAGTTGATTTAGAAACTCTTTTTTGATGAATGAAGGATGTTTAATTTATATTTTCACACCATTTTTCACATCAAGATAATAATATGAATAGAATTCCTCACTAGCTTGGTCAGACCTTGAACTGAATGGAGCCCGGAGAGAGAGACAGAAAACCGTTTCTTACTTTTTCTTTCAGGCAGTGAGGTGACCTTCCAGGTCAGTGTGCAGCAGACAGAAGACTACCCTGTAGACATCTACTACCTGATGGACCTCTCAGCCTCCATGATTGACGACCTGGAGATGATTAAAGACTTGGGCTCCACCCTGTCCAAGGAGATGGCAAAGCTCACCAGTAAATTCAGACTTGGATTTGGGTCCTTCGTTGAGAAACCAGTCCTCCCGTTCATTAAGATCACTCCTGGAGAGCTGGATAACCCTTGTAGGTAGGGTACAGTGTGCTTGTGAGAACTGAATTGAAAACCACATCCTCTATGGTTGAAGTACAAATGAAGAGCACTTTCTTTATATAATAATATAATATATGCCATTTAGCGGACACTTTTATCCAAAGCGACTTACGGTCATGTGTGAATATGTGTGGGTGTCCCCGGGAATCAAAACCCACTACCCTGGGGTTACAAGTGCCATACTCTACCAACTAAGCTACAAAGGACCATCTTTCTGTGGAAGAGACAGATTTTCTCACTAAAAGAGCTTAGTAAACGACACAGTGTTTTTGAGTATGTCTATAACAAGCTTACTTGTTGTTAGTAATAGTAATATCTAGTAATAATTCATTAGTTAAACGGTGATGGAGATATTTGGCCCCCAATGTCTTATCTGTAGACATGGGAAGTCTGTTATTTTGAATTTGTCTTAGAGGGGGAACCCCGGTCATAGATGTAATACGCTATGTTTCTCTATGGTACTCCCATGCAGGAGTGTGGATGAGAGCTGTCTGCCAACGTTTGGATACAAACACGTCCTACCCCTCACCAGCAGCACAGAGAAGTTCAACAATATCATCACCAACCAGCGTGTGTCTGCCAACATCGACCTGCCGGAGTGTGGCTTCGATGCCATTATGCAGGCTGCTGTCTGTGGGGTAAGTGAGCGAGTCTGTGGTTCAGGTTTGATTTGATTTGTCCCCAAAGATGGTAGCCATTTTAACAGAATAGAATAGAGCCGAATAGAAAATAATACTGCAGAATAGAATCTAAAGGAAGGGAATAGAATATCTTTATTTTTCAAGGGAACTTCGGGCGTGCTTTGACAACAGACTATAGTATTATTGCGGTATAATAATCTCTCATCTCTCCCTGTTAGGACAAGATAGGCTGGAGGAACGACTCCATGCGTCTGCTGGTGTTTGTGAGCGACGCCGACTCTCACTTTGGGATGGACAGCAAGATGTCAGGCATCGTCGTCCCTAACGACGGGGAGTGCCATCTGGACAGCAACAATGAATACTCTATGGCTGCCCATCTGGTAAGGGGACAGTCACATCAGATTCATTTATTACTTCTATGACTGGGGTTGTAGTACAAGGATTCACTGTTTATGATGCTATAACATGGCTTTCATTCCTATCCATGGTGAAGGAGTGTCCCTTTACTGTAAAGACTACTGGCTCTTTGGGGCCTAGGCCGGGTCACTAAATCACTTTTTATTACTGTTGATGTGAAAAGGGCTTTAGAAATACATGTCATTGTTTCATTCATTGGGATGAAATACTATAGTCTGAGGTTTTTAAATACTGACTTTGTCCATCCAGGAATACCCAACTCTGGGACAGCTGATGGATAAACTGGTGGACAATAATATCCTGCTTATATTCGCTGTGACGGAAAATCAGAAACACAACTACGAGGTGAGAACTTCTCCTTCTCCCTCCATTGTCCTTTTCCCAACAGCAATGTGACGTTTACCTGTCAGAAAACACCGGGTGGAAACCAGGTATGCGGCAAGCCGGTTATGGAATGGAGAAGGAAAATGTATCTCTGTGTATCGTTGGGGTTCGCATATTTGATTCGCTACCTGCTCTCAGTGGACGTGTTGGAACAAGCCCTCTCTTCTTCCTGTTTTCGGTAGAACTTTACTTCCTTATGATGTTGCTGTGACTGGTCGGCCAACCTACATGAACAGTGACAGTGTGTCTGTTGTGTGTTTTATCACAGAACTATGCAAGTTTCATACCTGGCGCCACGGTGGGGGTTCTGGAGTCAGATTCAAGGAACATCCTGGAACTGATTGTGACGGCGTATAAAGTGAGAATACGATTCTGTCACTGTGGGTGTACAGTGTGTTTGTTAGTTAGCAGGATTATTGAGACTTGCGGAGTACATGGACACAGTGACCTCTGACTAGCTCCCTCAGGTTAGATCCTTCCTTTCTGTTTATCTCTTCTCTCTCCCTCCTCTCCCCACCACCCCTCTCCCTCCTCTCTCTCATCCCCCCCCCCCCTCTTCCTCTCCTCTCTGCACCTCGGTATGCTGTCAGCAGGTCTGCACTCGCCCCTGCTGTTTGATCCTCTATCGTGGCTCGCTGTTCCTCCCTACAGTCTAATCCCTATTGGCTTCAGGCCTACAGGCAGCGTGTGTGTGTGTATGAGTGTGTGCACGAGGGTATGCGCAAGTGGTGTGTGTGTGCATTGAGGGGGATGAGAGCAGACCCACAGCTTCTAATCACTTCATCAGACACTTCCTGAACAGCCTACCATAGCCAAGTCACGTCTGGCTCCTCTAGTTATGCCAAGGGGGCTTTATTCATCACCGAGCTAATGGCAAAGCACTTAGCATCTAGCATCTAGCATCTAGCATCTAGCACAATACGAAATGTACAGGACATACTTTATGTGAAAGCGATTAAGAGGTTAGCCACATTACCGATGTAGCTTATTTTTGTGATAGCTAGATATTGATTTAGTGCTCCTCCTAGTACACTGTACATGAGTACACGGTGTCTCAGCTCAAGCTGTTTCTCTCAAGCATCACACAGACCACATCTTCCCCAAAGGAACTGAAAGGATACAAATGTCAAGTACTCTGTCAACACTGTGCTCACTTAGAGAAAGAGTTATATTAGAGTCATACAGTATCTACCTCACTATACCCTGTGGTGATTGGCTACTAACACCTGGGATACCTGGGAGCTTGACGGAATACCTGGGAAGTTACAGGGATCATGACTCACACCGCTCAGAGAAAGGGACTTACCAATATAGTGGAAGACTAGGAATGAATAGGCCCAGCTGAGTAAACCTTAGCAGTGTTGGAACATACTGTAGACTTAAAAAGGGTGTAATAAGTCAGTGGTTGCAGAAACTTATAATGGTTCCCTTTCTCTCTTTCACACACACACACACACACACACACACACACACACACACACACACACACACACACACACACACACACACACACACACACACACACACACACACACACACACACACACACACACTCCTATTACGCCCCCCACACTAAAGAAACAGCATAATCCATTGAGTGTGAGGTAAAATACAGCATTGAATAAACAACAAAAAGACTCTTACCTGAACTCTTCCCTCACGAGGTCTGGGACCTGGCCATGACCCCGTTATAGGTTACCTTTGTGTTTCCAGGAGCTGCGGTCTGAGATAGAGCTGGAGGTGCTAGGAGACACAGAGGATCTACAGATCTCCTTCACAGCGATCTGTCAGGATGGGACGGTACTACCTGGACAGAAACGATGCTCCAACGTCAAAGCTGGAGACACGGTTTGTTCCCATTTTGCTCGTCAGCTGGTCAATGATATTAAAGAACAATATTCCTATATTTTCATATTGTCGTAAAACAAGTTTCCAACTGACTATACAGCCACCTCAATGCATGTATGATATGACACCCACCCTTCAATCTCTGTGATTCCCAGGTCTTCTTCAACGTGACCGTAGAACTCTCTGAGTGTCTCGACGGTCCCCAGCGTTTCCTCATGAAACCGGTGGGCTTTCAGGACCCCCTGGAGATAGACCTGGAGTCCCTGTGCTCCTGTGCCTGTCAGCAGACCCCCGAGCCCAACAGCAGCCACTGCAGCCTGGGCCGGGGATCTCTGGAGTGTGGCTCCTGCCTGTGTGATCCCGGGTACATGGGCTCCAAGTGTGAGTGTACGGAGGAGAGCGTCCAGAGCAGTAACTGCAAGGCCAGTGGCGCTTCGGAGTCCTGTAGCGGGCAAGGGGAGTGTTACTGCGGCCAGTGTGTGTGTCACCCGTCTAGTTTCGGACGCGTCTACGGGGCCTACTGCGAGTGTGACGACTTCTCGTGTGTGAGGTTCCGAGGGTTACTCTGTGGAGGTGTGTACGTACGGTCGAAACACGGACTCTCATGACGAGCGTTGTGGTTTCACCTCTTCCTCTTTTGATGAAAGCAGATAATGTACTGACATCACAATGACTCAGTAATATAACATATGACCTTCAGGATATACTGTAGTTACTTTCTTGCGTGCTAATGTGCTAATGTGTGTGTGTGTAGGTCACGGGGACTGTGACTGTGGCGAGTGTGTGTGTCATAGCGGCTGGATAGGGGAGTACTGTAACTGCAGCAGCAGCAGGGACACGTGTGTGTCGGAGGACGGAGCGCTGTGCAGCGGACGGGGGAAGTGTGTGTGCGGGAAGTGTGTGTGTTCCATGCCCGGAGCCTCTGGAGACACCTGTGAAAGGTGCCCTACCTGTGGAGACTCCTGTAGCTCTGCTAGGTAAGAAGAACACACACCTGTCCAGTTTCCCAGTGGGTCATATATTACAGTGCCTTCAGAAAGTATTCATGCCCCTTGATTTATTCCACATTTTGTTGTGTTACAGTCTAAATTCAAAATAGATTAAATAAATACAAATTCACACCCATCTACACACATTACCCCATAATGACAAAGTGACAACATGTTTTTAGACATTTCTGCAAATGTGTTAAATTTTTTATCCAGAAATATCTCATTTACATAAGTATTCACACCCTTGAGTCAATGCATGTTAGAATCACATTTGGCAGTGATTACAGCTGTGAGTCTTTCTGGGTAAATCACTAAGCGCTTTGCACACCTGGATTACACATTATTCTTTTCAAAATTCTTCAAGCTCGGTCAAGTTGGTTGTTGATCATTGCTAGACAGCCATTTTCAAGTCTTGACATAGATTTTCAAGCCAATATAAGTAAAAACTAACTAGGCCAATCAGGAACATTCAATGTCGTCTTGGTAAACAACTCCAGTGTATATTTGGCCTTGTGTCTTAAGTTATTGTCCAGCTGAAAGATGAATTTGTCTCTCAGTGTCTGTTGGAAAGCAGACTGAACCAGGTTTTCCTCTAGGATTTTTCCTGTGCTTAGCTCTATTCCGTTTAGTTTTATCCCTCAAAAAAACTCCCTAGTCCTTGTCGATGCAGCCACCACCATGCTTAAAAATATCAAGACCGGTACTCAGACCGGCACTCACTTGTGTTGGATTTGCCCCAAACATAACATTTTGTATTCGGGGCATAAAGTTAATTTCTTTACCACATTTTTTAACTGTTTTACTTTAGTGCCTTGTTGCAAACAGGATGCATTTTTTGGAATAGTTGTATTTCATACAGGCTTCATTCTTTTCACTGTCATATAGGTTAGTATTGTGGAGTAACACTGTCATATAGGTTAGTATTGTGGAGTAAAACTGTCATATAGGTTAGTATTGTGGAGTAACACTGTCATAGGTTAGTATTGTGGAGTAACACTGTCATATAGGTTAGTATTGTGGAGTAACACTGTCATATAGGTTAGTATTATGGAGTAACACTGTCATATAGGTTAGTATTGTGGAGTAACACTGTCATGTAGGTTAGTATTGTGGAGTAGCACTGTCATATAGGTTAGTATTGTGGAGTAACACTGTCATATAGGTTAGTATTGTGGAGTAACACTGTCATATAGGTTAGTATTATGGAGTAAAACTGTCATGTAGGTTAGTATTATGGAGTAACACTGTCATAGGTTAGTATTGTGGAGTAACACTGTCATATAGGTTAGTATTGTGGAGTAACACTGTCATATAGGTTAGTATTGTGGAGTAACACTGTCACGTAGGTTAGTATTGTGGAGTAGCACTGTCATATAGGTTAGTATTGTGGAGTAACACTGTCATGTAGGTTAGTATTGTGGAGTAGCACTGTCATATAGGTTAGTATTGTGGAGTAACACTGTCATATAGGTTAGTATTGTGGAGTAACACTGTCATATAGGTTAGTATTGTGGAGTAACACTGTCATATAGGTTAGTATTGTGGAGTAACACTGTCATATAGGTTAGTATTGTGGAGTAACACTGTCATATAGGTTAGTATTGTGGGGTAACACTGTCATATAGGTTAGTATTGTGGAGTAACACTGTCATATAGGTTAGTATTGTGGAGTAACACTGTCATATAGGTTAGTATTGTGGAGTAGCTATAATGTTGTTAATCCATTCTCAGTTTTACTCCTATCACAGCCATTAAACTCTGTAACTGTTTTAAAATCAATATTGACCTCATGGTGAAATCTCTGAGCGGTTTCCTTCCTCTAGCAACTGAGTTAGTAAGGACGCCTGTATCTTTGTAATGACTGGGTGTATTGCTACACCATCCAAAGGGTAATTAATAAGGCATTGGAAAACCTCCCTGGTCTTTGTGGTTGAATCTGTGTTTGAAATTCACTGCTTGACTGAGGGACCATTCAGATAATTGTATGTGTGGGGTGCAGAGATGAGGTAGCCATTCAAAAATCATGTTAAACACTATTATTGCACACAGAGTCCATGCAACTTATTATGTGACTTGTTGAGCACATTTTTACTCCTGAACTTCTTTAGGCTTGCCATAACAAAGGGGTTGACTTATTGCTTCACGACATTTCAGCTTTTCATCCTGAATTAAATAGTAATGTTGTAAAAACATAATTCCAGTTTGAAATTATGGGATATTGTGTGTTGGCCAGTGACACAAAATTCAGAATGTGGAAAACCTCATGTGGTGTGAATACTTTCTGAAGGCACTGTAGGATATCTGTTTCAGGAATGGCAACAGCGACTGTAGACAGTACAGCAAACAAATACAGTACTGAAAGTGATGAGATCCCAACACTTATAGCAAATGTCTAGACCACACTAGCCCACATCCTGTGAAATCTTGTTCCTGTTCCACACTAGCCCACATCCTGTGAAATCTTGTTCCTGTTCCACACTAGCCCACATCCTGTGAAATCTTGTTCCTGTTCCACACTAGCCCACATCCTGTGAAATCTTGTTCCTGTTCCACACTAGCCCACATCCTGTGAAATCTTGTTCCTGTTCCACACTAGCCCACATCCTGTGAAATCTTGTTCCTGTTCCACACTAGCCCACATCCTGTGAAATCTTGTTCCTGTTCCACACTAGCCCACATCCTGTGAAATCTTGTTCCTGTTCCACACTAGCCCACATCCTGTGAAATCTTGTTCCTGTTCCACACTAGCCCACATCCTGTGAAATCTTGTTCCTGTTCCACACTAGCCCACATCTGTAACGGATTCTTCTGTTGAAGGAGAGGCAGACCAAAACGCAGCGTGGTTATTATGATACATCTTTAATAAAGATGAAACTAGAACAATATACAAAAACAAGAAACCGTGAAAAAAAACCGAAAACAGCCCTATCTGGCGTAACAAACACAAAGACAGGAACAATCACCCACAAATCCCAACACCAAACAGGCTACCTAAATATGGTTCCCAATCAGAGACAATGACTAACACCTGCCTCTGATTGAGAACCATATCAGGCCAAACACAGAAACAGACAAACTAGACACACAACATAGAATGCCCACTCAGATCACACCCTGACCAAACAAAACATAGAAACATACAAAGCATTTGACTAATTGATTCTTTACGTTGTCTTTGTTGTCGCCTCTTTTCAGTACTGAGGGCATCAAAAGACAGCCAACACACACAGTCCATCTGACC
>NC_034189.2:41162097-41279597 GCF_002021735.2 Oncorhynchus kisutch
GAGAGAGAGAAAGAGAGAGACAGAAAGGGGAGAGAGAGAGAGAGAGAAAGGGAGAGAGAGAGACAGAGGGAGAGAGAGAGAGAGAGAGAGAGAGGGAGAGAGCAACCTTGGGAACAAACTGAAATCTGGCTAAGGCTTCTTCTGTTCATTCTTTATCAGGGAACACAAATAACCCTCCTCTTAAGGCCAGCACTCAACACGTGACAGATGTTGTGTGTGTGTGTTCCTCAGAACCTGTGTGGAGTGTCATCTACAAGCAGAAGACGAGGCCACAGAGGAGTGTGTCCAAAGGTGCAGCGTCCCTCACGTCTTCGTCAACAATTCCACAGGTTAGTTACTCCTGCCTGTCACGGGTAGCCGAATCATGACGGATAAGATTCAAACGAATTTTGTGAAGAGTGAAATGAGAACTAGCGAGAGAGAGAACTTCAGAAACAGCATGACACACACCTCTCCAGATTGTACCACTTGTTTTAATCAAATGTGTGATTGCTAGGCTTGATGCCAGACTATGTCTGCATCCCACAATGGTACACTGTTTCCTTGCCAACCTCGATGAAGAAGTTCCTCTTGGGAACTTTCTCCTGTCTGGCCCTTTCTCTTACCTTTTTAATATGATCGCCCCACGTTGTTTGCCCCGCGGGGGCAGTAAACAGACTAGCATGTAAAGTTCCCCCCTGGGTCAGAGATCTGGAAGTATGCTGGCCCGTCCTCCATCAAGTGTCTCTCCGTGTCCCTGTCTTCTCTCTCTCTCTCTCTCTCTCTCTCTCTCTCTCTTCAACCCTCTCCATCAGAACACTGTCTGAGTCCGGTGTTCATCAGACGCTAGACAAAGGGGAACATATTATTTACCATGGGGCTATTGTGGTGCGGGTCGAAGATACAAGGGACTGACTCTTGCGGGTTTGTTCCTTTCAAGGGGAGCTTATTTTGAACCCGCTCACACTAATGCAAGCCGAGCGGTGTATCTGATCATCGCACCGGATCTTCAGGACTCAGATGTGAAATGCAATGGTGTGACACGCGCACACACGCACATTCACACAACATAGATCTTGGCCTTTGATATGGGAATCATATTCGCAGCAGAATAGAGAGGAGGATATCCTCTTACGTCCTCTTACAATGCAGAGGGAAGTTGATGTATGGCGTTTTTTCATTCATCCCATCTTCATAGCCGGTGTATGTGTCCACATTCCTTTTCAGAATACGATGAGAGCCGGTCCACGCTGTGTACCCTAAAGAGTGAGAACAACTGCTTCATCTCTTTCAGTGTGGTGGCTGGAGACGCAGGGAGCACTGTGTATAATCTAAAGATGTACGGTAAGAGAGGTTTTTGAATGTCACATAAAAGTACGAACAGTGAGAGAATGAAGGTCGTGCATGCGAAGGAACGAGTCCAGAGGTTTAAGTGAACGTAGACCGTCATGGTGAATCGTTTTTATACAGTCCTTTGCGGAAGTAGCGAGTGCAACCGGTAAAGGGGCTTAGTGAATCTGATGGGACATACAGTAAGTCCGTTAACAGGCAGAGGTGAATATCTCAGTGGGAAACATTGGGAACGGAATGCCCAATGATCTGTTTCCACATAATTGTTTATATTTGTTATTACCTTTATTTAACCAGGCAAGTCAGTTGAGAACAAATACTTATTGACAATGACGGCCTACACCGGCCAAACCCGGGTGACACTTGGCCAATTGTGCGCCGCCCTATGGGACTCCCAATCACAGCCGGTTGTGATACAGCCTGGAATCGAACCAGGGTGTCTGCAGTGACGCCTCAAGAAGCAGTGCCTTAGATCGCTGCGCCACTCTGGAGCAAATGATGAGTCTGATCACTGTAATGATCAGACTCATCATGTGACCAATATAAAATATATATTCATAACATTAGCATAAAAGTTATCAATTTCTATCACAACCAGGGTAACGGTTACTCTAATAATCAACAAATTTATCTCACTAATTGTGCTAACAAAACTTGCTATTACAATTACACCTCAAAAACGTGTCTCTGTAATGACTACGGACGTAACTGTGTGTGTCTCTCTCTCTCTCTCTCTCGCTCTCTCTCTCTCTCTCTCTCTCTCTCTCTCTCTCTCTCTCTCTCTCTCCATCCTTCCAGACTGTCCTGAGCCCCCCAACATAGCTATGATAGTACTGGGGGTCTCTCTGTCCATTCTCACCATCGGCCTCATCCTGCTGGGGGTGTGGAAGCTGTTGATCTCAGTCCACGACCGCAATGAGGTCGCCAAGTTTGAGGCCGAGAGGGCAAAGGCTAAATGGCAGTCGGTAAGATGGTGTCCTTGTCCTCATTTGCCCTGTCTCATGTCAGTTACTTTGAAATTCTTGTATAATTTACTGTTAAACTGTTTTTTTTCTTTCTCCACAGGGTACAAACCCTCTGTTTAGAAGCTCGACATCCACGTTTAAAAATGTAACTTATAAAAGTGCAGGGGGACCGAAAGTTGATATTCATTCAATGGATGGCTACTGATAATGACATCAGCTTGTATATGTAAAATATTTACCAGCAGTTGAGTGCACTGGAAGTCCGTTAGGGCAGTTGTGGAGATGTTTATGTTGTATAGTATCTATCTATGTGTGTGTGTGTGTGTGTGTGTGTGTGTGTGTGTGTGTGTGTGTGCGTGTGTGCGTGTGTGCGTGCGTGCGTGTGCATGCAAGTGTGTGTGATTGTATGTGTGTGGTGTAAGGACAAATTGTAATCACCACAATGTGCAACATTGTATCACTCCATAAGGTCTGGATCTTCTTCAGGGATGCTATCTCATATCAGCAGACAGACAATGGAATGTCTAGCTATGAATCATCTCTACATGAAATGACTTTGATTTTGCTGCTCTTAAAGTTGTCTTTGGTACAAACGCTCTGCTGAAACTGAACACTGGATTTTCCCATTTAGGTTGTTACAGATGTAGGATTTTAATTTGATCACCCTGTTGCAGGAGAACTTTCCTGCAATGCAGGAAATGCAAAACTTGTGGTGTATTTGAGGTTTAAAAAGGTTTCTGAAGTTTGTAATTTCCACTTTGAAATGTCAGATTTGTCCATTAATTGTAATCCACATAATATTTTACATTTCTGGTTGCTGCAGGGTTATTTTCTTGATGTAGCAAACTGGCTCAAATTAAGAACCTACATCTTTACTTTTTTTCATAGACTTTGGGTTGGGACATAGGTAGCCTAAAACTAAGAATAAGCTAAGTAGGCTTGATACTACTGCAATAATGTTTCATGTTTTTTTTGTGTTATGAATGTTTTGCTTTGGGTTTTGAGTCGAGGCTGAGCCTTGAATTGTGTAATCTTGATTGGAATCATTTTGAGAAGAATAATTGACTAACTTTAATGTATGGCGCAAAAATAAAGTTGAACTTTTAAGTTGTTGCCACATCATCAGCTTCGTCATGTTTTGATTTGTTATCGTTGAGTGTAAATGATGTAAGCCTATTGTTGAGTATTATTTGAAATAGACTATCAATGTTCTTCTAAAACGTGTGTAAAAACCATAAAAGCCGACCCCCGCCCAAAAATTGTCTGGAATAAATATAGGCTATGCTGCCTTTACTACCCCGCAGAGACCTTGGGCCGTGACGTCGCGATTACCCAAACTTTCGGAAAGTTTTTCAGGAGAAAAACAACCACGGAATGTTCGAACTCCTGCCTTTTTATTCAGCAACTTGTCGTCGAAATGAGAGTATATTTATCACGCTGTACAGAATCTTCAGGAGTGATCTTGTTAATCTTTGCAATAGTCTTTATGAATAGCTGCGACTGTGTGATTGAAGACGATGTGGTGTTGGAGAAAAAAGATCTTTCCGAACTCTACAGTAAGTTCAACTCAGACTGCATCGGACATCGAAATGTGTCCACTAGTAGCCTACTGTTCTGTTTTATTTCAAGAATTATAAATTATAGGTCAGTCATGCAAGTCAGGACAAGAAAGTCTACAATAAGAAAGACTCCTGTGTACGCAAGTGTGGTATACTGTATGTGCAAGACAAGATATTTGCATAGGCTTCTGTAGGCTACAGCGCTGCGCCGCTGGATGCATGGCGAGATGCATTGTATTATTCTCGGTTTCGATTATGGAAAAATACAATGAACAATATAAGAAAAGATAGTTGAATTGTTGTGTCATCTGGGAGTACTGCAAAATGGTTTCGTAAATAAGAACATTTTGCCCTTTTTATGCATGATCAATTAATGAATGGACTCATCATGTGACCATCAGGCTTCTGATGCAGATTGGAAAGGTCAGAAAGAATAAAACATCAACATTGATGCATTTATGGGTAGAGGGACGGACAGATTAGGGTCAAGTAAAGGTAACCATGGATAGACTGTTTGCACAGTATAGCAACTGTAGGCTGTAGATGGCATGTTTCCCTGGTATAGACAGGAGAGAGCTCAAATTGGGTCATGGAATTATGCCAAAGGAATGACGGGAGGACACACATTTTTATTTTATGTTAATTTAACATTTATTTAACTAGGCACACATACACAGAGAGAGAGAGAGAGAGAGAAAAACAGGCTCAGATATGTTAGTTGGTTGGGCACATAGAGTAGGCCTGTCCATGACCTAAACTCCAGTCTCCAGTCTCATTGAACTTTAAATGTTTGTCGGATATGACAATCTAGCCTAGTGGTAATGTTGTTATAGTAATGTTATTATGCATAGGCCTTATAATACAATTTTAGCAGCCTATAAAAATTCGCACTTGTTTCAGACATGTGTATAGGAGAATGACACGGATAGGCCCCTGAACAATTAACAGTTCGGGACAATACGTGCATATATTATGAAGATCATTTGTGAATTTTTTGTGCGTTTTGGTTTTCGGCACGTTTTTTTCGACTGTTCGTGCACACAAAACAGTTTCTCGAGGCATGCCGAAATTTGGAACCGAAGTCTACGTCCCATCATCTGTCATTGGTCAACTGTAGGGATTCTTCAATAAAGTGTTAGTTGCCATTCAACAATAGATGACTCGTATTCATGGCATTTTTTTACTTGAGAAATACTGCACCAAACATCATAGTTAGATTTAAAATTGCGCAACTAAGATCTCGATAAAAACGTCAAAATTAATGACAGATGTGTTTTTAATTAAAAAAAATAATAATTCTGACTGTTTTGAGGAAGTGTATATTGGCTATGGCTTCTCAAGTTGGCCTTTCAAGCAAAGGTCTTTTAAGGGAGTATGCGAACACACTCGTTCAGTCCAGCAGAACCGTGCTCAAACACCAATATTGGTGTCGTAGAAAGCATAGTAAAGTTTACAGTAGAAGATGCTATTATTCTTCCCCACTACCCTACATTTCCACCCATCAATCCCTCTATTCCCAGACAAGGGTCTGTTCATCATGGAGAATACCCAGCTGAAGCGCTGCATCTCCTCCTCCTCCTCTAACCTGGTCCTGGAGAGCTGTGAGAGGCCCACCCGCCGTATGCTGTGGAAGTGGGTGTCTCGCCACCGCCTCTTCAATCTGGGTAGCAGCCTCTGTCTGGGCCTGAACATCAGCGACTCCACCCAGCCCCTGGGCACCTTCGAGTGTGACTCACCCCTCCGGACCCTGTGGTGGAGGTGCAATGGGAATACGTTGTACGGGGCGTCCCAGCTGAAGCTGTCCGTGGCTGGACGCCTGGTGGTGGTCAAGAGGGCCAGTTATCATCAGTGGCGGAGGTACTCTACACCGGGGGAGGGGCCATGTGCCTATCCTTATGAGGGTAAGTAGTAAACATTAGTGATGCGTGAATCAGCTGTTTGTTCACCCGTCCACAATTGCTAATAACCCATTCGTAACCGCCCGACTATATATGATACATTTGAAAATCTGAGGCTCGCAACCCGAACCCTAAGCCGCAAATATAGAAAAACGCGCTGTACAGTCAGAGAAGGTGGAACGATTTTTTTTGACAGGCCTTTTTAGATAGGCATATGTCATTGCTTACATTTTGGTAGACTATTTTTCAGTCAAGGAACTTGTCTGTAATTAGATATGTGCAGCTTCTCTTCTGTCATTACTTGTTGCCCTAGAAGACTAAATTAAACCATTGCTCATCAGAATAATGTCATACATTTATAGAATAAATGCAGCAATGTAGTTGACATCGATAACGTTTGTTTTCTCTGTTCTCTTCTGTTTCTGCTGCTCTTGCAACGCAAAGACATTTAGGGACCGGGGAGAAAATGCCATTTTTGACCGGTTTTAAGAAAATTCAAAGCTGTTAAAATGACCCAACATGTTTTTGATAAGATTTCAGTTAGTTTTGGATGCATATTCTATGTGGTTGAAATTCTATCAGCTTCTGTTATGCTGATAAAGATAGCACCTTTACAGACGGTTCCTAACTGCGCATTCATTCTCTCAAGATGCTGAATGAAATAAATCATATTTCTCCACTCCTGTTTACAGTTGGTGTTAGGGCTGAGAATTGCCAGGGACTTCACAATATGCTATTATCAAATCATTTCCAATTTTATTTGTAACCTGCACCAAATACAACAGGTGTAGACATTACCGTGATATGCTTACTTACAAACCCTTAACCAACAATGCAGTTATTAAAGAAATAGAGTTAAGGAAATATTTACTAAATAAACTAAAGTAGAACATTTGATAAAAAGTAACACAATAAAATAACAATAACAAGGCTATATACAGGGAGTGCCGGTACCGAGTCAATGTGCGGGGGTGCAGGTTAGTCGAGGTCATTTGTACATGTAGGTAGAGGTAAAGTGACTATGCATAGATAATAAACAGCGAATAGCAGCAGTGTAAAAACAAAGTGGGGGTGTGTCAATGTAAATAGTCCGGGTGGCCATTTTATTAATTGTTTGGCAGTCTTATGGCTTGGGGGGTAGAAGCTGTTTAGGAGCCTTTTTGACCTAGACTTGGCGCTCCGGTACCGCTTACAGGCTATGAGAACAGTCTATGACTTTGGTAACTGGAGTTTTTGGGCCTTCCTCTGACACCGCCTAGTATAGACTGTAGGTCCTGGATGGCAGGAAGCTTGGCCCCAGTGATGCATTGGGCCATACGTACTACTCTCTGTAGCGCCTAGGATGCCGAGCAGTTGCCATACCAGGCGGTGATGCAACGCGTCAGGATGCTCTCGATGGTGCGGCTGTAGAATATTTTGAGGATCTGGGGACCCATGCCAAATCTTTTCAGTCTCCTGGGGAGGAAAATGTGTTGTCGGTGCCTTCTTCATGACTGTTTTGGTGTGTTTGGACCATAATAGTTTGTTGGTGATGTGGACACCAAGGAACTTGAAACCCTCAACCCGCTTCACTACAGCCCAGTCGATGTTAATGGGGTCCTGTTCGGCCCTCCTTTTCCTGAAGTCCACACTCAGCTCCTTTGTCTTGCTCACATTGAGGGAGAGGTTGTTGTCCTGGCACCGCACTGCCAGGTCTTTGATCTCCTCGATACGACATGTGATTCCCACAGTTTTATATGTATTGTGATTCCCACGGTTTTATATGTATTGTGATTCCCACAGTTTTATATGTATTGTGATTCCCACGGTTTTATATGTATTGTGATTCCCACGGTTTTATATGTATTGTGATTCCCACAGTTTTATATGTATTGTGATTCCCACGGTTTTATATGTATTGTGATTCCCACAGTTTTATATGTATTGTGATTCCCACGGTTTTATATGTATTGTGATTCCCACGGTTTTATATGTATTGTGATTCAATACCGTTCCAAAAATATTGCTTACGATACGATAAATCGTCAAAAATAGTATCCCGGTATGTAACCGTATCGACCCCCCCCCCCCCCCCCCCCACGTCACTATAGGTGTATCTGTTACGGTTTTCTAGTGGTGATGAAGGAGAGTCGGACCAAACTGCAGCGTGTCGATTGCAATACATATTTAATGAAACAAAGAAACACGAACTTACACGAACACTTACAAAAACAATAAACGACACCGAAACAGCCTATCTGGTGCAAACTAACAAAGAGTACACATAGGACACTAAGGACAATCACCCACGACAAACTCAAAGAAAATGGCTGCCTAAATATGGTTCCCAATCAGAGACAACGATAAGCACCTGCCTCTGATTGAGAATCACTCCAGACAGCCATAGACTTTGCTAGAAAACCCCACTAGCTACAATTCCAAATATATACACACCAAAACCCCAAGACAAAACACACCACAATACAAAAACTCCATGCCACACCCTGGCCTGACCCAATACATGAAGAAAAAACACAAAATACTTAGACCAGGGCGTGACAGTATCGTTTTACTGCAATAAATCATTCATTTTGCAGAAGTTAATATTATTAGGCTATGAGAAGTTCTCAACCTACAGTCAGTGTCCAGGTCAGCTGCTATCCCATTTAACCTATCTGAACAGTACAGTTCCCTAGACGCGCCATTTTGAAGTCCCCGGTCTTGTGACTCAAAGTTTGTATAGAGCCTCACCACCATCACGCATATCATAGCCAGCACTGCTGTAATCCACTTTCACCACTTCACCAAAACTTCCCCAAACATTAGACCACTGTTCTGGCCCTCCTTTCCATTTCATTTGAACTCTCCATTTTCTTATCGAATGAAACTCCGACATTGTTCCAAAAAAGCATTTAGCAATCGGTGTGTTTTTGGCGCTCTACGGTTAGGCCATAATGTTTAGGCTAGCCTACGCACTAACGCCAGATAAAACAAATACAAGACCAACCTCATTGTAGCCTATACATATGAGTTGCATAAGGATGAGACATTGATGGATTTTTAATGCATCGTTTTCTCTTTATTCAACCCGCCGGCCATCCACCCGTCCTCCATGCACACAATATTTCATGACACTAAACCCACGCGCCCTGCGGATATAACTGCGGGGGACTGCGGGTTATGAGTCAACCCGTGCACCACTAGCATACATAGGATATTATAGTAGTGACATGCACTGACTGACCTCTTTCTACACAGACAGTTTCATTGAGACACAGTTGGTTTGATATTAATGCAGCCATGCAAATGCTGCTCATCCCTTACATAAGAAAACAAACAGACTGACTCACTCTATAACCGTGAACATGAGCCCAAAGAAGGTGGTGGTGACAATGTTTTTCTCTGTAGAGATCCACACACTGTTGGGTAATGCCCACGGCATGCCTTGTGCCCTCCCGTTCAAATACAACAACAAGTGGTACTCGGAGTGCACGGCAGAGGGGCGCGAGGACCACCATCGTTGGTGTGCCACCACCAGTCGATACGACCAGGATGAGAAATGGGGCTTCTGTCCCAGTCAAGGTGATGCACACACACACACAACAGTATTGTGTTGATTTTTTTTCTCTCTCGATACAACACAACCATGATAATATTCAAATGTCTTTGTCTCTGCCTCCAGAGTTGAGCTGCGATACGTTCTGGGACTCGAACCAGGAGAGCCGTGCGTGTTACCAGTTCAACCTGTACACCATCCTGACGTGGAGCCAGGCCCACTCCTCCTGCCTGGCCCAGGGAGGAAGTCTACTCAGCATCACTGACCTCACTGAACAGATGTACATCAGAGGTACATAAAACTATTTTATCACTATATTTAATAGTTCTATCTAAACATTAAACACTTTATTTGAACTTTTAGTCAGGAAAGGAGACAAGGTGGGTGGTATGGTCTGAGCTACACATACTGTATAAACTGTATAAACTATAAACTCTTGGGTGCGGTATTATGCCTTAAAATGGACTTGTGCTCATAGTTTTTGTTATTCAGGGTGGAGAAAGTACAAGACGTTTTGACCAGAGTTAGTGGTGTTCATGCGTGTGGTTCTGTGTCTTTCAGAGCGGTTGGCTGACGTGGGGGTGATGGTGTGGATCGGACTGAACCACCTGAGTGAGAGAACAGGGTGGCAGTGGTCTGATGGAGCTCCTCTGGCCTTGGTTAACTTCACCTCAGGTAAGAGACTTGGGTGCTCTACAAACTTTTAATTCCCACTCCAAGGCCCAGATTCCTCCTTTAAGATGTGAATGAACAGCATTAGTGTTAGTAATAAGATGTAATAGCTTCATGTAGCCCTCTGAAGTGGAGTTTCTGGCCATTTTGCTCAGACCGGTCCAGTCCATTTGGATCTCAGCGGGGAGAATCAAGAAGTTCCTGCTGTAGCAGTGGTGGGAGCCAGAAATGTGTGTTTGAAACTAGGCCAACGTTTCTCCCTTTCTACCTGTAACTCCCCCGTTACCTGTGTTGGTCTCTCCCAGGCCTATCATCCAGCCCTCTGCAGGACAACAGGCAGTGTGGAGTGTATAACTCAGCGTCGGGGGGGCACCAGTGGCAGAGTCTGTCCTGTGAGTCTGCTCTACCCTACATCTGTAAGAAGACCCCCAATGACACCAGGAGAGCTGAGCCTCTAGGTGAGACGTCAATGGTCCTATATGTTTCATATTGTGGCCCTAACCTGGTCCCATATCTGTTTGTTCAAAACAGTGTGTGTCATGACAATGAGTGACAAAGAGTTGGCACGATAGCTCAAACAGACTGGTGCTCAGTCTATTGTTGCCTTAGTGCTCAGCCATTGTACTACAAGAAATTATTCATAATCTGAACTGTAACATAAAACTGTCAATTATATAGTAATTTGGGGTATTTTCAACAGTGAAATACTCTGAAATGTTTTGCTGCAGCATACTGTAAATGATGGTGCATTGTGTGAAAGTGTTGTGGGCGGGGCATAGAATTGCTGTATTTCGAATGGTACTGTAATTCCAACCCACAGAATACAGTACCGTACCTAAGCTTTGGAGCGCCCAAAATCTTTTGACCACTAGTTGGTGCATGGTACTGTTGTTTCTGGCTAATTAACATATTCTGAGGTGTGCCTTGTAAAAGACTATATTTGTTGCACCTGGAAGTGAGAATGCTGTAGCAGTTTAACTCCTATGTGGTTATAGTGCCCCACAGTCGGGGACAGATACAGAAGGGGACACATTACAGTCACTGCCAGTTTGGAAGCCTTTGTTAAGGCCTCTAGAAGTACACGTGATATAAAACACCAAATTGTCATTCATATACTGTAATGTGTAAACACTTTACCTAGCAGCCAACCTGCTTGCTACTGTAAAATGCTGTGAAATAGAAACCCCTTCCCTCAATGAATTTCATGAATCCATTCATTCATTCATTCCGATTACGTTAGCGGTCACTTTTTTTTGGTTACAGTATAATACAGTATATGTTAAGGTATTGTACTGTGTGTTATTACACAGTACTTGCTCTGATACTGCATTTATGTTACAGTAGGTGTACTGTCATATGACGTACAGAATTTGACTTGCCACCGAGCTGCCTGTAAGCTACTGTCAGATTCACAGTAACCTCTTTACATTGTGGTTTATAGGCGGTGATTACATGTAGAGGCTGATCAAAAGGTCCGTCTGGCTCTAGGGCCTAGGGAATTATTAACCTGCATCCCAAATAACACCCTATTCCCTATATAGTGTGCTACTTTTGACCATGGCTCATAGGGCTCTGGTCAAAAATAGTGCATTATGTAGGGAATAGGGTGCTATTTGGGACTGATGCACAGAGTTTGGTTGTGTTTGGTCCTTGAGTCAGCTGTCTCTGTCTGGCTCAAAAGGGCTTGGTGAGCTATCCCATTTGTCATGTTCTTATACACAGTCTCCAACTAGTACTTGTTAACAGTTCTGAACAGCCCTTTCTAATAGGTCAAACTTAATAACCATGAGCAACGTTTGGCTGTTTGTTTTGGTTGATACGGATGACTGAATTGTTTCTGTCTGGCTCGAGAGTCGTCTGGTGAATTATCCATCTGTAATGTTCCAAAACGATGTTCTTCCCATCAAGAACTGTTGAGTGGTACTAAAAAACCTTCTCTAACAGGTCAGCATTTGGGCACAGCTTGGATGTTTTTTTTCCTGATAGTAGTCTTGTTATTTATCCCAGTGACAGTAGAAGTTCTGAGTCACTCCTAGTGAGTGATGTCGTTTGAATGATCCTACGAATAGAATGGGAGAGGAGCTCCAGCTAGCAGCTCAACAGCTGGGTTCCACCTGGAACATGAACTCTTGACCTCGGCTTCTTCCACGCTAGGCTATAACAGGGCTATAACAGAAAACATAGGTTGGGTGCGGTTCAGTAGGCATGACACTGGAAATGTTTTAAGATGGAGGATGAGCGTTCTTATTAGAGAAGTTCACTAGTAGTACACCTCCAGTTGAGAATGTTTCCACCTAGGACCCAACTTCCATTTGACTTTCCTTCATTTATATTTCTCCAGAGTGATGAACGTCACTTGGAAGAGTGGCAATGCGAGATTACTCTTTTGTGTGTATGCATTGATATGTAGGCTACGTGTGCCTTTAAAAAAAAGATGTATTTAGTTCTGTCCTTGAGCTGTTCTTGTCTATTGATGTTCTGTATTATGTCATTCTGTATTATGTTTCATGTTTTGTGTGGACTACAGGAAGTGTAACGGCTGCTTTTGCAACAGCTAATGGGGATCCTAATAAAATACCAAATACCAAATACTTGGACCTTTTCTCTCTTTAGCCCTAAATCGTAGAATGACAGGTGCTAATGTTTTTGTACTGAATTGGACCGTTACCTCTCGTCTCCTTTCCTCTCCGTCACCCGCCCCCAGATAACTGGCAGTACTACCGCACGGTGTGTTCCGAGGGCTGGCTGGCCCACAACCGTTACTGCTACAAAGCCCTGGCAGAGGCTGAGGCAGGAAGCTGGGAGGAATCCTCCACTGCCTGTAACTCCATAGGGGCCAACCTCACCAGCCTACACTCGCTATCTGATGTAGAACTGTTGCTGGGCCTGCTGGCTAACGGTGAGTCTGGATCTGGGGTTCTATATTCTAGTATGTGGTATATAGTGTGTTCTATGTTCTGGGATAGTGTGGACATCATAAAGGATCATGGGACGGTGTATAGTGTGTTCCCTGTTCTGGGATAGTGTGGACATCATAAAGGATCATGGGACGGTGTATAGTGTGTTCCCTGTTCTGGGATAGTGTGGACATCATAAAGGATCATGGGACGGTTGTAACACTCGTCTGAAGAAGAGGACCAAACATGTTCATGATTATTTATTCAAACTGAACCATGAAACAAAATAACAAAATGGAACAAAACGAAACAACTCTGTCTGATGAAGAAACACACAACTGAAAACATCTACCCACAAAACACAGGTGGGAAAAAGCTGCCTAAGTATGGTTCCCAATCAGAGACAACGATAGACAGCTGCCTCTGATTGAGAACCATATCAGGCCAAACACAAAGAAATAGAAAACATAGAAATAAAGAAACTAGACTGCCCACCCTAGTCACACCCTGGCCTAACCAAAATAGAGAATAAAAACCTCTCTATGGCCAGGGCGTGACAACAGTGTATAGTGTGTTCTCTGTTCTGGGATAGTGTGGACATCATAAAGAATCATGGAAGGGTATTGTCTTTTAGGTAGTTGTTTTTTCACGTTGACAAATCAACTAAGTATGTTGTGTGTGTGTGTGTGTGTATATGTGTGTACATTTAAATATATGTGTGTACTGTAGTCTCAGGGTCTGGCTCAGAAGTGTGGATCGGCCTGATAAAGAAGCTATCGTCCTCAGCTGTGGAGTGGTCAGACGGCTCCCCAGTCGACCTCACTCTCTGGCACATGCACCATCCTACCCATAGCAACAGTCAGCTCTGTGCCAAGACTGACCTAACGGTACAGTCAACTGAATCCTTTACACGGATGACTACAGTTTGCTGTTGGTTCGTCATCTTTATTTGACTGAATATAGTAAATGACTCAAATATGTGTGTGTGTTTGTCCTAGGAGGGGAACTGGCTGTTGGCACCATGCGATGAGAAGCTCCCTGCAGTGTGTAGGAGAGCAGGACTTCTGTCCCTACTCCCCACTGAAGCATGGGACGAGGGCTGTCCTGAGGTAGGCACACACACACACACACACACACACACAAACACACACAAACACACACACACACACACACACACACACACACACACACACACACACACACACACACACACACACACACACACACACACACACACACACACACAGACAGACAGACACACACACACACACAAACACACACAAACACACACACACACACACACACACACACAGACACACAGACACACACACACACACAAACACACACACACACACACACACACACACACACACACACACACGCACACACACACACACACACATAGATGATCTGATAAGAAACCCTACAAGATATCAGCGCTGCATATGTCCTAGCCCTGAGCAGAAGAATGCATATCTGCCATATCCATGGAAGGTGAAATTGAAATTCAACATAGCTCTCTTATCAATCTTAACCCAACTGTTTCCAGAAGAACTTCATGGCACCATGCATGGTTGATTCCTTACGTCCTTTGTCAGACAGAGGATCCGTGGAATGCTGTGTGGTCAGAATAGTGGCGTTCCACATATCCAGACATGCATTAGCATTACAGCGAAAGTGCCTGGTTGGCTTCAGATCCCTGCTTAGGGCGAGTCTGCTCTGCATTCAGTACAATGAGCTGATTCAACAGCTAGATGACGTATTGTCTGACTGTCATGTGGTGTTGTGACCTCTGTTTACGAGGACATAAGCAGATTGACTCATAAGGGCTGTTTCCCTGCTCACCATGTCCTTAAACGGACAGGAAACCGCCCTGGAGGTGTAGTATCAATAGGCACTAAAAAATATGGGACATCACAGAATAAATACTGTTTTCAGAGACTGTATTTGATTATATTCAGGCCACGTTGTGAAATTCACACAATCACCCGAGCTGTGTTCATTGACAACGGCCTCAGTTGGAAAGGGATTTGACAACATAAAGAGAGAATCTCCTTCGTTGCGGAGGAACTGGTGTTCATTCCTTCTACACGCACGTGTCGGCAAGTGTTGGCTGCGATTGGTCATCAAGTGTGTATGGGGAGGTGGGAGTGAAATGTAGGACACTTGTCAAAACACTACTACTTCCTGTCCCTAAGACACTTCCCAAAGCCCCCTCCCCAAGCCCCCTCCAGTCCTAACAGATGGGCCCAGTCATAGCCCTAACCCCCCACCGCCCCGTTCCCCTGACCCCTGACCCCTGACCCCAATCCTCCACGTGTGTTTGCTTGTATTAGCCACTGCCATCTACTGCTAATTCCAAACTATGCGGCTCTTACTGCCAGAATGTTTGGAGGGTAACCTAATCCAGTCAGCTTGGCCCGGCTCTCCTGAGCTTGTTGCTATTCTTGTCCACCGGCCCAGACTCCTTTCAGGTGTCTGTGTGTATAGACATGGAGTAATGTGTGAGTCTGGCTCCCACCTCTAGTCGATCTCCTCCAGTATATTCAGTGCCTTGTCTTGGCTGCTCTCACTCCTGGATGGTGTCTGCGGTAGAAACGTTCACACATATAATGTTTTTGCATTTGTTTTTTTTATTCATTTAATCAAACTGAGATACAGATGTAGGATCTTCATTCGATCACTTGTTGGTTCCCTCGCATGTACCTGCACGGCAGGAAATGCGAACTTGTAGTGTATTCGAGGTTTAAAAAGGTTTGCAAAGTTTGTCATTTCCACTTTAATTTCAGACTTAACTTGCTGTAACAAAAAAAAACATGGATCAACCCCTACAGACAATGTCTTTTGAATATAATCCACATAATAATTCACATTTCCTGCTGCTGTGCAGGATTATTTTCCTGCTGTAGCAAACTGCCTCAAATGAAGATCCTACATCTGTATCTCTTCCCCACAGGACTGGAAGCGGAAGGGCCGCTCTTGCTACATGGTGACGAGCCACGAGCAGAGCTATGAAGATGCTGTCAAGGGTTACTACTGCAAGGCTCCCCTGGTCACAGTGGAAAACAGGTCTGATTTCTGACTCGGACTTCTCATCTTAACCATTTCTTGCACACCTTAAATGGGAACTCCCATATTTCATAGTGACAAGAATACATTGTTATGAATGATTGTTGATTTCTCTCCATGGCAGGTTTGAGCAGGCCTTTCTGAACAGCCTGGTCAGTGAGATGGGGGCCAACGGTAGCGTCTTTTACTGGACGGCCCTACAGGACCAGGGTAACCAAGGAGAGTACAGCTGGCTGGGGGGACACAACGGATCCACCCTACCCTTGCTCTATACAAACTGGAACAGGCATCAGCCAGGTAGGGAAGGGAGACGTGGTGGGGTGGGCTGTAGCGTTCCAGGTAGAAGTTGCCCCTTAACCACAGATCCAGGGTCAGATTACCCAGCAATGTATACTAACGGTTCTAACGGCTCTCTAATCAGTAGGGTAAGGAAACCAATCTGACCCTGGATCAGTGGATAGGGACAAACTTCAACTTACCCTGTGTCAATAAACAATAGGCTCCCGTGTAAAGACCACTGTTTTGTCGTAGTGGACTGAGTGTTTACTCCATTCACCTCTGCTCTCCCAGACCACTCCACTGTCAACAGTCTTCCCTCTCTTCCCCACTGGCATGTGGTCTCCATCACACAGACCAGCTCCACTTAGACAGCAATAGGGCTGAGACAGAACAGACAGAACAGACAGACAGCCATAGCTGTGGGTTAGTTTAGCCCCAGGTGGATGTGTCGGCTGTCTACTGTCCTCCATTCGCCCCCCCCCCCCCCCCCCCCCCCCCCCCCCCCCCCCCCTTCACTTCACTTCACACTGTTGGTTAGTCCCAAATGGCAACTTATTCCCTATGTAGTGCTCTACATTAGTAGTGCACTGTGAAGGGAATAGCCGAATAGAGTACCATTTGGGATGCTGCCTATGATTAATGAGTTGAAGTGTAATTTAGGTTTCACAATCTCAGCTTCCTTCAGTCAGTGCGAGAGCATCGTTAATCATGCTGTTGCTATGGTGAAGTGGCAGGAGGACTTTGAAGTAGAATTCCCATCATTTAGTTAATAAAATACCGTGGTGCTAACACTCTCACCAATGCCTACTTAGCTTGGCGTTGTGGATCTGTTTCTCACAGCTCAGTCTCTTTCTTTCTCTCTTTCTTTCTTTCTTTCTTTCTTTCTTTCTTTCTTTCTTTCTTTCTTTCTTTCTTTCTTTCTTTCTTTCTTTCTTTCTTTCTTTCTTTCTTTCTTTCTTTCTTTCTTTCTTTCTTTCTCTCTCTCTCTCTCTCTCTCTCTCTCTCTCTCTCTCTCTCTCTCTCTCTCTCTCTCTCTCTCTCTCTCTCTCTCTCTCTCTCTCTCTCTCTCTCTCTCTCCTCTCTCCTCTCTCCTCTCTCCTCTCTCCTCTCTCTAGTCAGTGCAGGTGGCTGTGTGGCTATGACAGGCGGCCAGGCCTTGGGTCACTGGGAAGTGAAAGACTGCAAATCCCAGAAGGCCTTGTCAGTGTGTAAACAGAGCATCAGTGGTTACCAGGAGGTCCTGTTCCCTACAGTCCATATTGACGCTTACGCCCCCTGTCCTCCAGGCTGGGAATCACACTCCGGCCTGCTCCACTGTTACAAGGTCATCTGCCTTTCCTTCTCTTCTCCTCTCTCCATTCTATCTCTTCTCCGTTATCTCTTTTCCTGTATTTCTCGTGTCTTCCTCAGTTATTAACTTGTGGTGAAAAGCAATGCTTATGCTACCACTCTGAGAGAGTATGACATGATCACTGGAGTTCTCCAAATTATAGAGGTTGCCCCATTAGCTGTCACTTGAAAACCAACGCAGAAAAGGAGATGCTGTAGTCAAGGCGACGTAGTGTCATTGTTGACTGTGGTCCTCAGGCGTTCCACAGCGAGAAGGTGCTGATGAAGCGGTCGTGGGAAGACGCTGACTTCTTCTGTCAGGCTCTAGGAGCTCAGCTGGCCAGCTTCCACCACTACAAGGAGCAGGTCTTCGTCAAAGGACTCCTCCACTCCATGTTTGATGGGTTAGTTAGTGTGTTTTATAGCCTACACCTCTGTTTTTCCCTTTCTATAATACTGTGTTGTCCCAGGGAATCAAGCACACACATTTTCTTCAGGAAATACCCGTACCTTTTCTAAAATACCTGTACCTCTCTCTCTCTCTCTCTCTGTCTGTCTCTCTCTCTTTCTCTGTCTCTCTCTCTGTGTTTGTGTGTCTGTCTCTCTGTGTCTCTCTGTGTCTCTGTGTCTCTGTGTCTCTCTCTGTCTCTTTCTCTCTCTGTGTGTGTCTGTCTCTGTCGCTCTCTGTCTCTCTCTCTCTCTGTCTCTCTCTCGCTGTCTCTCTGTGTCTCTCTGTCTGTCTCTCTCTCTGTGTCTCTGTCTCTCTCTCTCTCTCTCTCTCTCTCTCTACTCTTCCTCTTTTTCAGAACAGAGGGTCGTTGGTTCTGGGTGGGCCTGAATAAGAGAGACCCCCAGTCAGCAGGAGCTTGGCAGTGGTCTGACGGCACCCCCGTGGTGACCTCCTTCGTAGAGGATAAGAACGAGGAGGATGACCGACATAGCTGTGCCGTGTACAGCGACCTGACCAACGCCCTCCTGCCACAGCCTTGCGACACCAAGCACGAGTGGATCTGCAAGGTTCCCAGAGGTAATCACTGTTATAATAACTAATGGGTTGGATTGATGTAAAGCCTTTCTGCCTACAGTACATCTCTTACAGAAAAAAACCACACGAATTTCACGTGAACCCAAAAACGACGTGTTCCAAAAACACGTTTTCATGTGATCACGTGATCTCGTGTGAAGTTAACGCGACAACATGTACATTTCATGTGAATCCATGTGGTTTTTCTGTAAGGGATAGTAAGGGGGGGGGGGACTCACCTCTTCTAACATCAATGGCACTGTATATACAGTAAAGGGAAAAGGGGATACCTGGTCTGAACACATCCAACTGAAATGTGTCTTCCGCATTTCACCCCTCTGAATCAGAGAGGTGCGGGGGGCTGCCTTTATCATGTATGGAACGTTTGAAACCTCAAAGTTGCTTGTTGATGTATCCTTATAGATTTGAAAGTTTTATCAATAAGAATGTCTGTCTTATTTGTCTCGATAGGTATGGAGCTGAACAAACCCTACTGGTATAGCGACCGTAAGTAAATCTATTTGTTTTGATGTATTTTGTTATATTTGACATTTTTGATGTATTATATTGAGTTATTATGCATTCATTTACATGCTTATTTGTGATATCAATTGCAGTTGTGACTCTGAGAGGGACTGTGTGATTGTGGGCTGTGTAACCTTCCTCCGTCCTGTAGAGAACGAGCCCTGGGTGTTCTACAGAGGAGCAGAGTATCTGCTGGCCAAGCAGCCTTTTCCCTGGGAGGGAGTTAACCTGGCCTGTATGATGATGGGCGCTCACTTGCTGTCTGTCCACTCTAAAGAGGAGCTCCGATTCATCAGAGAGCGCATGGGGAAGGTCTGTACACACACACACAAGCCGACACGAGTTCACACACGCCAGCCGAGACATTCACACGCGAGCGCCCTCAATCCCACACGTGCCTGTACATTCACAGTTCACACACAAGTGCCCTCACACACTCTCTCTCTTACACACATGCCGACACATAAAGGGCCTTGTTTCACTACAGCTCAGCGTCTTGGATCAAACTGAAGGGCCCTCTGGTGGAGAGGCTTTTGAAGGCTGTAAAAAGGACAGAGCTGTGGATAAAACGGTAGAGGCCGGGGCCAAGGCCAAAGAGAGGGGCTGAATGAGGCCATGGCCGAGGAGAAGGGCTGAATGAGGCTGAGGAGAGGGGCTTAATGAGGCCAAGGCTGAGGAGAGGGGTTGAATGGGCTTGCGTGGCGTGAAAGAGGCTGAATGGCTGACCCTTCACTGGAGCGAGGTCAAAATGCAGGAGGACGGTAATAGGTCTTGGATGAGTGAGCTAAGCATTCCTTTTCTTCTCTTGGTTCTCTCAGCTCTCTCTGGGGTCGACTGACTGGTGGATAGGGCTGTCCACAGACCTCGTGAGGGAAGAGTTCAGGTAAGAGTCTTTTTGTAGTTTATTCAATGCTGTATTTTACCTCACACTCAATGGATTATGCTGTTTAGTGTGGGGGGCGTAATAGGAGTGTGTGTGTGTGTGTGTGTGTGTGTGTGTGTGTGTGTGTGTGTGTGTGTGTGTGTGTGTGTGTGTGTGTGTGTGTGTGTGTGTGTGTGTGTGTGTGTGTGCAGTTGGAGTGATAAGTCCGCTGTGGATTATCAGAATTGGGCAGAAGGAAGCTCCCATGATGCCCCAGTGAAACAGAAACAGTGTGTGACTATGTCCTCTATCTCAGGTGAGGTCACAGGCACACACACACACACACACACACACACACACACACACACACAACACCACGACAGACTTCTCTTTGACGTGTTGCGACCAACAGGTCAGTGGTCGGCGGGCGAGTGTGGCGGTCTCCATGCTCACGTATGTAAGCGCCGGACCGTGTCCGTGGTGGAGATTCCCAGAGAGCCTCACTACATCGGAGGCTGTCCAGAGAGATGGCTCTACTTCGGACACAAGGTTCACCTCATCTCCCGTGTTTTTATTGGGTTACTATTTCCTTTTTTTATTTAGCAAATATTTGTCGAACTTTCTTACTCTGAATTGTTGGGAATGGTGTCGTAGGTAAGTCTGGGTAAGTCTAGGCATGTGACCAATAACATTTGATTTGATTTGAGTTTCTCTTGGCCATCTGACCGTTGTCGTGGACATTCAGTACTGAGAGAGACTTTTTTTCAAACAATCAACTTGATTTAATATTGATTAATTATTGCAATATTGAGGCTGCTCGACCCCACACCCTTGAGTGTTGGACCGAGTAACCTAATCTTTACACAAATGCAGAGTACTATATATACTAACAATGCTCAGTCATGGTTGGTTCAACACCCCCTCATGCAGACCAAGGAGCATCATAAGCCACTCTGGGTTCATCCTGTCGTTATCTGCATGTGGGTTGTTGTCTTAACCCCACCCTGGCTTAGTTTCCCAGATGCAAGGGTGATTTCGAGACAATGAGGGATTGTTCTACTCCTAAGCGTTCTCTAGTAAAACACATTCTTGTCTATTAACTCATTTGTCAGCTCAAGCCATCTCCAGTGACCATACGCCCAGATTAGCTGCAGGGAACTAGAGTGGAGCCCATGAAAACACAGACACTAGTAGGACAGAAGTGTCCTACTATTAGTTAAATATTAATTGTTAACCATTAATATCAAATAGATCAGTTAAATACGTCATTTTTCTTTCACACCGTACAAGGAAAATCTAGTTGGTGGAACTATACCAAAACCTTGCTAGATTTCCACCCTTTGTTTTGTGTGTCTTCTGGTAGTGTCTCCTGCTGCACCTCCCCAACAGTTCTGAGGAGGGGAAGAGCTGGAGAGATGCCCGGTCTATCTGCTCCTCTTTCCAAGGCACGCTGGTCGCCATCCAAGACGAGATCGAGCAAGCGTACATCACCATGCTGCTCCAGGGCAGTACAGTGGGCGTTTGGATTGGTCTACGGGATGAGGACACCATGAAATGGACCAATGGGAAACCTGTCAGCTACACCAACTGGTCCCCTGTAGAACCCAAGAACCCTCTGACGGTAAGGTTAAATGAAACATCAGATATTGTCTTTGTGCTTTGGTGATGTTCTCTGTATAGTGTATTGATTAGGGGGGGGTTGTTTGTGTGTGTGTTTGTGTACCTTTCTGTGTGTGTGTGTGTGTGTGTGTGTGTGTGTGTGTGTGTGTGTGTGTGTGTGTGTGTGTGTGTGTGTGTGTGTGTGTGTGTGTGTGGGCGCCCCTCCTCTGCAGGATGAGTGGCTGAGCGGGCCCATGGGCGGGGACGATCCTCTGTGCACGGTGCTCTCCAACAACCACAACTTCCACCTGACAGGGAAGTGGTTCGACGAGAAGTGCACAGAAAGTGGATACGGCTTTGTCTGTCAGAGACCCCAAGGTAGGACTCCCCTCTGTCTTCGTGCATTCTGTGTCACTCGCTCACCCCTCATTCAGACACATTGGGGCCTATTTTCAGAGCCAAGGACTGAGATATATAACCAATCAGGTCTGTATTACCTCATTCATTCACAACAACTGTTGTTTTTGGTTATAGCTTCCCATTTTGTGCTCTCAAAATGTCACCCCGTTGAGTCTGCTCACTGAGAGAAATCCCCTTCAGGAATTGTTGAACAATGAAATGAGTGTTTCTGTTGATTTAGGGTCGAATCCATGCCTTTGCTTCTCCCTGAAACAATCTCTCTGATCTTTTCCTCTCCCTCTCTCTTTCCCTGCAACAGACACAACTAAACCCCCATCCCACTCCTACCTTCACCCTCTCCCTGACAATATTGAGTACAAGAACCACAGATACAGGGTTGCCCGTGGCAACATGAGCTGGTACGAGGCGCTGAATATGTGCTTAGAGTCTGAGTCTGAGCTGGTGAGCGTTACCGACCCCTTCCACCAGGCTTTCCTTACTGTCCTTGTCAATAGATTGGCATTCCCCCACTGGATTGGACTGTATAGTCAAGACGTATGTATTATACTATATTGCTAAGTACTGCTACCTGCCTGTGCTGTGTGTGTGTGTCTGTCTGTGTGTGTGTCTGCGTGTGAGCGTGCGTGCATGTAGATAATGCTCGTTAACAAGCACGTCAAAGTTGGTCTGTGGCATGAATTGACCTTTGATGATGTTAGGAGTGTGTGCAGTAGATTTACGTCACGGCAAGGAAACAGCTAAGAGCACTAGCTAGAGGTCTTCTATAAACAGCATGGCCGCAATGAAGTAATGCTGTAAATACAGAAATGCCTGACAGTCTGTTTACTCGGATGTTGTCGCTCTCTCCTTCTCCAGTCCATGTCATTCTTTCAAAGCATGGGGATTTCATCTCTGTGACTATTCACAGCATGCTTGCACCATATCATCACCAAATGTATCTGATCTCCTCCAATCAAAAGTGGGCCTACTATGTCCCATTTGGGCACTTTCTATTCACATACACGCATTCACATTTCTACAACTCTTATGTGAATACAGTGCATTCGGAAAGTATTCAGACCCCTCCCCTTTTCCCACATTTTGTTATGTTACGGCCTTATTCTAAAATTTATTAAATAATTGTTCCTCATCAATCTACACACAATACCCCATAATGACAAAGCGAAAACTGTTTTTTTGAATTTTTTGCACATTTCTTAAAAATAAAAAGCAGAAATACTTTATTTACATCAGTATTCAGACCCTTTGCTATGAGACTCGAAATTGAGCTCAGGTGCATCTAGTTTCCATTGATCATCCTCGAGATGTTTCTACAACTTGATTGGAGTCCACCTGTGGTACATTCAATTAATTGGACATGATTTGGAAAGGCACACACCTGTCTATTTAAGGTCCCGCAGTTGACAGGGAATGTCAGAGCACAAATCAAGCCATGAGGTTGAAGGAATTGTCCGTAGAGCTCCGAGAGGATTGTGTCGAGGGACAGATCTGAGGAAGGGTACCAAAAAATGTCTGCAGAATTGAAGTTCCCCAAGAACACAGTGGCCTTCATCATTCTTAAATGGAAGAAGTTTGGAACCACCAAGACTCTTCCTACAGCTTGCCTGGCCAAACTGAGCAATTGGGGGAGAAGGGCCTTGGTCAGGGAGGTGACCAATAACCTGATGGTCACTCTGACAGAGTTCCAGAGTTCCTCTGTGGAGATGGGAGAACCTTCCGGAAGGACAACCATCTCTTCTGTACTGCACCAATCAGGCATTTATGGTAGAGTGGCCAGACGGAAGCCATTCCTTAGTAAAAGGCACATGAAAGCCCACTTGGAGTTTGCCAAAAGGCACCTAAAGGACTCTCAGATCATGAGAAACAAGATTATCTGGTCTGATGAAATCAAGATTGAACTCTTTAACCTGAATGCCAAGCATCACGTCTGGAGAAAACCTGAATGAAGCATGGTGGTGGCAGCATCATGCTGTGAGGATGTTTTTCAGCGGCAGGGACTGGAAGACTAGTCAGGATTGAGGGAAAAATAAACTGAGCAAAGTACAGAGAGATCCTGAATGAAAACCTGCTCCAGAGCGCTCAGGACTTCATAGTGGGGCGAAGGTTCACCTTCCAATAGGACAACGACCCTAAGCACACAGCCAAGACAGGCTTCGGGACAAGTCTCTGAATGTCCTGGCCCAGCCAGAGCCCGGACCCGATCAAACATCTCTGGAAAGAGCTGAAAATACCTGTGCAGCCAACCTGACAAAGCTTGAGAGGATCTGCAGAAAAGAATGGGAGAAACTCCCCAAATACAGGTGTGCCAAGCTTGTAATGTCATACCCAAGAAAACTCGAGGTTGTAATCGCTGCCAAAGGTGCTTCATCAAAGTACTGAGGAAAGGGTCTGAATGCTTATATAAATGTGATATTTCCATTTTTTATTGTGTGTAGATTGATGAAAAAAAAAAAATGTATAAAAAAAAATAATATCCATTTTAGAATAAGGCCTTAACAAAGTCAAGGGATCTGAATACTTTCTGAACGCGATGTATATTTGGTGTTTATATACCAATATATGTCTTACAGCTAATATCCTGTGACAAACAGAGGTATTTATCAAACGGTAACTTATCCCATCACTGCAGTTGTCCAGTGTGCTCCCCAGAGCTTTCATCCTGGCCCACAGCCCATGCATAACTATTTTGCGTCCCAAATGACACCCTATTCACTTTATAGTGCACTACTTTTGTCCAGGACCGATAGGGCTCTGGTCAAATGTAGTGCACTATGTAGGGAACGGGGTGCCATTTGGGGCGCATTTTTGTGCTTCACTCACACGGTATGGGAGTAGTTTTCCTCAACCACCAAACCCGGCTGGGAGGAATTCTAAGCCACTCACAACATGTGGATCCAAGGATCCCATAGACTCAAGGAATGTCTTGCTCGTGAAATATGGAATGAGGACAGGAAAGGAGAGAATTGATTCACAGCGCTCTACACAATGCCAGACACATTGGTCTATAAACACCACACTATAAACACCCCCAAGCCGAACCTGCTTCCCTCTACTCTTTCTGCTCCGTTGCATGACCTGACCTACAACCCCGTCATCTCCCTTAGCAACCCGCCTTAGCAACGTAGGCTCACCCTGAGAGTGTGTGTCACCTCCTCCCTGCCTGTGACTGTACGTCCCTACAGGATGGGATCAACTACCAGTGGTCTGATGGCAGTGACACGGTCTTCACTCACTGGGTTGCGGCCGATGATGATGATTTCATCCTGGGGGACTGTGTGTACATGGACGTCACCGGGGGCTGGAGGAGGGCCGACTGTGAGATGCCGCTCCAGGGAGCCCTGTGCCATGTCCCACCACCTAGTGAGTATAGCCTGGGTTCCTAGCACATTATAAAACAGTGGCTACTAAAAGCTTGCTGTGCTGTTAGTCAATCCTCAAGAGTTTCAAATGCACAATGCTGCTTTTCTAAAAAAAATCCCATAGAGAGTAATGCGTTCACCACCTACGAGGTTGTGTGTCCATCGACGTGGGTGAGGTTTGGCGCCAGCTGCTACAGCTTTGAGCCCGTGGTCCAGAGACTGACCCTGGAGGAGGCCAGAGAGCACTGCAAACACAAAGGTACAGCAACAGATGTTGCCCTCAAGTACAGATTTAGGATCAGTTTCCCCTGCCCAAATTCTAACCTTAGCACATAAGGGGAAATTGCAAAACTGTCCTTACTTAGTTCAGCAACTTCATCCTACTGTGGTAAGTGTCCAGTACACCATGGAGCCAATTAGGTCTCATGCTAGGATGGATCAAGGATTTAATGGATCTCTCTCAATGGGAATTCCCTTGTGATGACTCCCTGTTGTGATTGTGCAAAATGTAATGTTTGGTGAGAGCTCCCCCTATAGGATCCATGTATTAGCTCCATTCCAGTAGCTAATACTGTACTTTAGCTATAGATCTGAGGGGGCAAAACATTCACAGAGAATTGCCTTCTTCATGCTCAGTAATACACATGTAATAATGAAGGTTTGGTGGGTTTTTCCCTCTTCCAGCGAACACGTCAGAGGTCCTGACCATACAGACAGAGACGGAAAACAGGTTTGTCCTGGAGCAGCTGTGGTCGTATGGCTTCCCACATCAAGCCGTCTGGCTGGGGATGTTCTTCAACACTGACAGTAAGCACATGCTTCCCCAAGTTTCCTCTCTTCAAAATGGTTTTGGCGTGCAATATAAACCAACAGCTGGCAAAAGACAGACAATGTATGTGCTTCGGACAGAACTGGGATAAGACACAGCTTAATAGGGTTAGTAACATAATGAATTTCAACATTTTTCAAGTAGTATTTTAATACTATTTATTGACTTAGTGTTTTAGCTGGTGAGTTGATAGAAGCACTGGGGGGAAAAACAGCAATGACCTGGGGCAGAGTTGTAGGGTGGAAGGAGAGGGGTCGAATGAACCAATTCTTTATTAAACATTTTATGTTTGTCCGGTCCGATTTAGCGGGCTCCATGGCATGGCTCGATGGTTCTCCTGTGGACTACTCCAACTGGAACTTCAGGGCCCCAGACCCCAGCCTGCTGACAGCAGACACCTGTGTGTCCACCAGGGTGTCTGATGGGATGTGGCTCCTCTCTCAGTGCACTGACAGACTGGGCTTTGTCTGCAAAACTAACCCAGGTGGAGTAGAGACATTTTGGCTGCATTTACACAGGCAGCCCAAGTCTGATCTTTTGCCACTGATTTGTCTTTTGACCAATCAAATCAGATCGTTTGCCAATAATTGGTATTTTGACCAATCAAATCAGATCTTTTTGCCAATATTTGAAATAAATATCAGAATTGGGCTACCTGTGTAAGTGCAGCCTCTCACTAGCCTCCAACTGCCATTATGACAAAGCTTTGTGTTATGGCTTGTACAGTGTACATGTATGTATTCTATAGATCAGTCAAGTTAAACAGATCGCCTTCTTTGCAGATATGATCCCGGAGGTAGAAGTGGCGCCACTAAATGGTAGGTATTTAATTGCGGCTATTAACAGTTATGCTGTTTTTCTCATTTGCATTCTAATAATTTGGCATCTCAAGGTATCTTGGGAGCAGCCTCTACCATGACTAACAGAGCCTTCAATGTCCAGTAAACTCACCCCTCTGTGTCTCTTCCAGGGTTGCACCACGGTATCATCCCAGCCGCAGTCCTGGTGGCCATGCTGATCTTCGCCGTGCTGGTGGCGGCGCTCTGGTTCGTCTACAAGAGGAACGTGACGCGCTTCCGCAGACTGCCATCCCTGGGAAACGCGTACTACAGACATACTAGTTCCCAGGCCACAGACTCCGATGGAAACGTTCTCATCGCAGATCTGGAAGCTCACTCTGGAGAATAGGGCCGTGTCCGAAATGGCCCTCGTTCCCCTATATAGGTGCACGGCTTTGGTCAAAAGTAGTGCACTCTATAGGGAATACGGTGCCTTTTTCAGATGCACTATAGGACTTATTGGAGACAGCAAAATGGTGGCGTTCTCGAAAGTTTGGGTAAAGCATGGGAATGGGCCGAACTCTCTGTATGACTGTGAACATTGGTATGTCTCTGTGGAGTCTGAAATGGACCACAGCAAGGGAACGTAGAGGATAATGTCAGAGGCCAATTAGCTTTATCCACTTGAATCCCACAGGAGGCGGCTGAGGGGAGAACTGCTCGTAATAATGGCAGGAAATGAGCAAATGGAATGGCATCAGACATCTGGAAACCACGCGTTTGATTTATTTGATACCATTCAACTCCGGTCATTACAAAGGAGCCCGTTCTCCCCAATTTAGATGCCACCAACCTCCTGTGCTTTATACAAGTAGTTGATGAATTAGGAACCAATCGTGGGGCTGAGAGTGAGGGAGTGCATCTTCATGTGAAGTAAGTTTTGTCTACAAAGGATTAGTGCCGTTATCCCAAGTAGTTTGAAAGGTGCTGTCATTCTAATGTATCCGTTTGGAAGTGGATAGATATTCTTTGCACTGTAAACTTGCTGTTTCGTTATTATGGTACAATGCCAACTGCTCCCACTAACGCTGGTGCCCACTGTATTTGTGAGTACAAGTCTTTCACACAGTGAAGACTTTGTTTTCTGTAATGCCGTGTACAGGACCCAAAACTATTTTATACTTGTTTAAGATAACAATGGCCGCGATTCAGTTGTTCTTTACAGCAAAGACAAAGTCATACTTTTGCAATACATTCTGAAGTCATCTTCTATGTATATTTTTTTTTTTATGAACAGAAATAAGACCCCAAATCAATTTCAAGTTGTGTTTTTGTGTCATTAAAGTACGGTGTTTCTTTGTCAGCACTTTATTGCACAAAACTCCATTAATGCAATACGGAAAGATGATGTTTTAGTTTAGAGGTTTTTTTGTTTGTTTATGTCCATTCCTGTTGCGTATTTCCCTACACACAGAACACACGCTCGCACCCTCACAGTATTTCTTAAGTGGCTTATAAGTACATACATGATATTCATAAGAGGAAGGGAAAAAAAAGTAAAGAGAAAAATGCAGGCATTTATTTATGTTTTATTATTTATCGTTACGAGAAAAATATTTGTCATTCACTTCCATTTTGTTCATTTGGTCCACACGTCTGTCGAAATGTAGAAGCAAAGAAACTTTTATTGATGAAACAAAAATGATTGTAACAAAGTGCTGTTATGTAAATGGTAGCTCTTTGAGAATTAATCCAGTATTCTAAGTAGACTTATGTGTGGGTTGTTTATTATGAGGTACAGTCTTTGCTGTGTTACCTGTTGTAGTTGTTCTATATTGGGTACACAGAGTTATTAGATATGAAATATGTTGATGTAGGTTTTTCTGTTGCGTGGAAAGAAATACATGAAAGAGGATAACACGGATGCTTGAAAATGTTTACTGTCTTTTGTTATTTTGTATTGATAATGTTCGTAACACATGCTATGTGCCTTCAGTGTAAATAAAATGAAGCTGTATCCAAGTTGTATCTGAACTGTGTCTTGCTATACCACGTTGGCTTTGAAATGAGTCATCTGCATTGAGATCTGCATTGAGGTCTGCAGTGCACTGTGGGGGTGGTATCCGAATATTGTCTTTATCCTGTTTATTTCTACCATATTTGCTTTGAAATTAGTTATTTGCATTGAGATGCTGTGTGGTGAGGGACTAGGGCAGGGGTGACATCATGTGGATGAGGGAGAAGTGAGTAGGATGGACTCGTGGGTCTCTCTTTAGGTTCCAAATGGCATCCTATTCCCTATTTAGTGCACTACTTTTGAAGAGGACACATAGGGCTCTGGTCAAATGTAGTGCACCATATAGGGAATAGGGTACCATTTGGGAGAAATTATTTGGTCTGGCAATGGCATCTACAGACTGGCCTGACGGTTGTTGTTGGCTAAGAATGCAGGCTTCATGGTTGAGATGATTCACTGCATGATTTTCATTGCTGTTCTTATTTGCTTGTCTTTGAGAGAATTGACAGTGGTTTATGATAGTCGGAGACGCAGCATCAACATACTTTTCTTTGTTAATCTGTGTCTTTTGTCGTTGACTCAGCATAATACACACGTACTGTGAATTGTGTATTATATTGCAAAATAACATCAATTCAGTTGTAATTTTCAGTTCGCGGACTGGGAGTGGTCCTGTTATGCGTAGTTGAATATTGGCGAATCACAAGCTCGCAATCTTCCATGGGGAAAAACGCAGAACACCGTAACAGCCTAGAAAGCGGACTTGAGGATAGTCACAACCAACTGTCAGTCAACAAGTTTAAAGTAGGCTCGTGTTACTTGAAAACGCAGAATTGGGTATGCGCAAACTGTAGGCTGGCTACTGGAGACGTGTGAATCCGAATAGAGAAGACGTGGTATTATAACCATAGAGAAAATGACACTCCAAGCAACATTTTACCTATGTTTTTTCTTATTCTTTTGTGATAAAACGATTTGTTTTGGAACTTGCGCATCAACTACATATTCCGGTAAGTAGGGTGCTTTCCATTTTCATCACTAGGCATGCGCGCCCCGTTCCTGGCTAAACTCGTTGAAAGATAATCGCGTTTCCATAGGTCCACTGCTACTTAGAGAGTCTGGTAGGTTCAATAATGGGACTTCAAGCCCCTTTGTTCAATTTCAAAAGCAGGAAGTAACGTACGCTTGCCGTATAATCAATTTCCTCATTTCGCATCTGCTTTCAAAATGCGTAATGACCATTTTATAAAGTATATCCATCATAATTAAAATAACGACCTCTTGAAACTCCTCTGGCGTTTAACATGTGCAGCCCTATTGAGCAGTGATGCCAATTTAGCAATTTTGTTGCTAGATTTAGCAATTTTTCAGACTACCCTGGGAACTTTTTTTCCAAACATCACCTAGAAACAAATGTGGCTACATTTAAAAATGTATTTGTAAATTTTAGCAACTTTTGAAAAGTGACTCAAACGCTAAAATGCGTGCATTTTCCCTCTAAATGACACACAAATGATTTTCTCTGTCACACACTCAGTCACAACACACGTGCATGGCTGCAAAAGTGCATTGTGAGTGACGTCAGCAGCAGGCGCTCAGCTCGTGCACAGGCAGCAGCAATTTCAGTAAATTGCAAATCATTGTTGGCTGACTGCAGCAGCAGTGGTACGAGCAAAACCCAATGAATCACGCAATGACATCACAACGTAATTTAGCAACAAATCAACCTGCCTCTAGCAACTTACCTGAAAATTAGTTGGCAACACTGCTATTGAGTATTTGGTACAATGGTGCAAAGTCATTGCTGCAAGGTTGCACGCAGTTGAAGTGATCCAAATGTTGCAGAATGTGGTCGTTATTGGTGTAACTGTAAAAACAGTTTGTATGATCATACGTTACTGTTCTCTCACTCTCTCCCAGTAAGCCTCTCTTTAATGAGCATAGGCCACCTTATTAGACATACACAATGTTGCAGTACCAGTTTATAAATAGCTAATCTCATACTCATCATAGGCTGAATATGTTCAACTCAGAGATGCAGTCTGTTTTGCTTCTGAGTTCAACTGCTAACCTATTATTGTAAAGGCACAAGGCGAGACCCAACGGCAGACACAGGAGGCAGATGGTTAAGCTCTGATATTTATTAGAACAAAAGAGGTAGGCAAAAGGCAGGTCAGGGACAGGCAAGAGTTCATAAACCAGGTCAGAGTCCAAACAGTACCAGGCGATAGGCAGGCTCGAGGTCAGAACAGACAGAATGGTCAGGACAGGCAAGGGTCAAAACCAGGAGGACTGGGAAAAATAGGAGCTAGAAAAACCGCTGGTTGACTTGGCAAAACAAGACGAACTGGCACAGAGAGAATTAAACCATTAAACCATTTAATTTGATGTTGTTTACTGTTTAATAGTTCCTTATATGGTCTTCCTTATTACACATGCACGTTCACATTTGCACACTTTATACTGTATCTAATTGTTGAAAATAAAGGCTGTTTTCAGCTCATCGAAAGTGTTTCAGAGTGAAACATCATACCCAGTTGTATTCAATTGGCCTCTAATTCAATGAAATTCTTTAGTCCAGATTAGGAAATGATAAAACCACTCTGTATTGTTGGTAGAATGTTTAATGGATTTAAGGCTGCCTCATGATGGAGGATAAAAGCAATTGGCCTGCACACTGAGAATATTATCAGCAATCAATTTTGGAGACCATGAAAAGCACAGGCCCAATAGACCCCTTGTGTGTTTAGATGATGTTTTTTTGCTTATCTGACTTGTTGATTGCCTTGAAATTGAGTCTTGGTTCCCTGCCTCCACGGCAAGCTGTATTTAGGAAAAGATAACCAGCAGCTAAGCTGACAATTAGATGGGACGTTGTAGATATCGACCAAGCATTCTAATGAATAGTGATACAAAAATCTATTGTAAACATACTAAAATATTTTGTTGAGTGAACTTATATCATTGTAGTGATGTCACTATACTTACTAACACTTTTATTATGACTATAATATCACTATATTTACTCATGTTCATGATCATTTCCAGGTAACGACACCTTCACCATACAGCATGTGAGCACAGGGAAGTGCCTGGTAGCTACGTCCACGTCTGGGACTGGAGTTTCTGGGATAGCAGGGGCTAAGTCTGGAGGGTCCGGGTTCAACGTGACCCTGGGGGAGTGTGACGGCTCCAGGGGGTCCCAGTGGAAGTGGGGGTCCGGCCACCGTCTCTTCCACGTGGGCACGTCCCAGTGCTTGGGTCTGGAGGAGAAGACCAAGGCCCTGTCTCTGTTGAGCTGTAGCCCCATGGAGAACACCATGCTGTTGTGGCGCTGCCTGGACGGGGCCGTCTATACGGTAGACCAGATGGGCCTCACGGTGACCGACGGGCTGGTCAGTGCCAAGCGCGACTCCTCAGACGCCTGGAGGAGGGATGAGTCGACCGATAATATCTGCCAGCGGCCGATGCGTAGTGAGTGTGTTCTGCCCTCTGAGTGTGTTCTGCCCTCTGAGTGTGTTCTGCCCTCTGAGTGTGTTCTGCCCTCTGAGTGTGTTCTGCCCTCTGAGTGTGTTCTGTCCTCGGAGTGTGTTCTGTCCTCGGAGTGTGTTCTGTCCTCGGAGTGTGTTCTGTCCTCGGAGTGTGTTCTGTCCTCTGAGTGTGTTCTGTCCTCTGAGTGTGTTCTGTCCTCTGAGTGTGTTCTGTCCTCTGAGTGTGTTCTGTCCTCTGAGTGTGTTCTGTCCTCTGAGCGGCTTATTCTTCTAATGGAATAGAATAGAGCTTAATAGAATATAATAAATATAGTTTTGCCCATCTCATGTAGGCCTATCTATGCTTATTTACATGTATAAAACCTCTAGCCACATTTTACAAGAATGCGCTGAACTTAGATATACACTACCATTCAAAAGTTTGGGGTCACTTCGAAATGTTCTTGTTTTCCTTGAAAACATATATGAAATGAGTTGCAAAATGAATAGGAAATATAGTCAAGATGTTGACAAGGTTTTAAATAATGATTTTTAATTGAAATAATAATTGTGTCCTTCAAACTTAGCTTTTGTCAAAGAATCCTCCGTTTGCAGCAATTACAGCCTTGCACACCTTTGGCATTCTAGTTGTCAATTTGTTGAGGTAATCTGAAGAGATTTCACCCCATGCTTCCTGAAGCACCTTGCACAAGTTGGATTGCCTTGATGGGCACTTCTTACATACCATACGGTCAAGCTGCTCCCACAACAGCTCAATAGGGTTGAGATCCGGTGACTGTGCTGGCCACTCCATTATAGACAGAATACCAGCTGACTGCTTCTTCCCTAAATAGTTATTGCATAGTTTGGAGCTGTGCTTTGGGTCACTGTCCTGCTGTAGGAGGAAATTGTCTCCAATTAAGCGCCGTCCACAGGGGATGGCATGGCATTGCAAAATGGTGTGATAGCCTTCCTTCTTCAAGATCCCTTTTACCCTGTACAAATCTCCCACTTTACCACCACCATAGCACCCCCTGACCATCACATTGCCTCCACCATGCTTGACAGATGTGGTCAAGCACTCCTCTAACATCTTTTCATTTTTTTTCTGCATCTCACGAATGTTCTTTGTGATCCGAACACCTCAAACTTAGATTTGTCTGTCCATAACACTTCTTTCCAATCTTCCTCTGTCCAGTGTCTGTGTTCTTTTGCCCATCTTAATCTTTTCTTTTTATTGGCCAGTCTGAGATATGGCTTTTTCTTTGCAACTCTGCCTAGAAGGCCAGCATCCCGGAGTCGCCTCTTCACTGTTGACATTGAGACTGGTGTTTTGCAGGTACTGTTCAATGAAGCTGCCAGTTGAGGGCTTGTGAGGCGTCTGTTTCTCAAACTAGACACTCTAATGTACTTGTCTTCTTGCTCAGTTGTGCACTTGGGCCTCCCACTCCCCTTTCTATTCTAGTCAGAGCCAGTTTGCGCTGTTCTGCGAAGGGAGTAGTACACAACATTGTACGAGATCTTCAGTTTCTTGGCAGTTTCTCGCATGGAATAACCATAATTTCTCAGAACAAGAATAGACTGACGAGTTTCAGAAGAAAGTTCTTTATTTTTGGCCATTTTGAGTCTGTAATTGAACCCACAAATGTTGATGCTCCAGATACTCAACTAGTCCAAAGAAGGCCAGTTTTATTGCTTCTTTAATCAGCACAACAGTTTTCAGCTGCGCTAACATAACTGCAAAGGTGGTTTTCTAATGATCAATTAGGCTTTTAAAATAATAAACTTGGATTAGCTAACACAACGTGCCATTGTAACCCAGGAGTGATGGTTGCTGATAATGGGACTCTGTAGATATACCATTCAAAATCAGCCATTTCCAGCTCCAATAGTCATTTACAACATTAACTATGTCTACACTGTATTTCGGATCAATTTGATGTTATTTTAATGGACCATTTTAATTTTTAAATTTTTTTAAACAAGGACATTTCTAAGTGACCCCAAACTTTTGGACGGTAGTGTACCTTTCCATTAATATCTTTATGAACAACATCCTGTATTACTTGGAGACAGTAGATTTAGCATGGTCTTTTGTATGCTAATGTTCAGGTGCACTGTACTCTGTTTGGCCGTCAGATGTTTTATTAGTTCCGTTTGGAATTGAAGGGGAGTCTTTCCAACCAGAATTAGCATAGTCTTCCTTGTAACCAGTGTGTTAACACGGCTAATATGACTCAGCAAGGCCTGTCATTTTAACTAAACGTAGGGTATTGTAACGTGACAGGGGCAAAGGGATTTTTCTTTATCAAGTCGAAGCTCATTTGCTGCATTTCTACACAATTTTAAAAACTCTGAAATGCAATTTGGAGAACAGCTTAATTGACTCCGGCCTTTATCACCTTGGCTGCTGTAGCTTCATTTGGCTCAGTCGATAGGGGACTTAACGATCTACAAACACGTCATACAGGGGTTAGCTGCTACACACAAAACTCTAGTTTTGTTTCCTTTCAAGTCAAACGGCAGTTTTCTAGCTATCTTCAGCCATTTTCCACCTCTGCACTGTTTTGAGAGAAAAGTTGCGTTGTTCACTGCAGCCTTTCCTCTCGCTCAGAGGCGTCCTAAAACATGTTCTCTACTAGCGATAGACAGCCTGCCTCAGAGCTGTCCACATAGTTCTAATGCTAGCCCGCCAATATTGCTAAACTGCATTTGCATTTTAATCTGCATTAGAATGATTTTAGTCACCTATTTTAAATTGTTGGTGTTGAACTAGGGTATGGTGACTGCCATACTGTGCCATACCCAATTGATGCCCCCTGCGCATCACATTAAATAAATACCCTTGACCCTGTTCCATTTGAAATCGTATCTATGGCACTGTATGCTAGTTGTTTGCCAGTGGCCTTGTGCTAAATGATACAGTTTAGCATGATCTAAACTCTGGCCCTCCATTGAAAGCAGCAGCTTTTGTATTCAATGAATGTGTTCTGTGTACAGGTCCTACATTAAGGATCTGTACACAGACCTGTCCTACATACTAAATCCAGTTGAGTTGACAGTCAAACTGTGCGAGGTCGTATCTTTAGATATGTCCAGATTGAATACTGCCTCCAATATTCCTAATAAAGTCATTTGAAATGGGTGCCATGGGATTCATTCAAATGATTTCTCCTCTACCCATAGTTGTCCACACCACCAATGGGACGTCGACCGGGGAGCCCTGTGAGTTTCCCTTCCACTACAACGGCAGCTGGTACCACGAGTGCCTCCCCGACGACCAATCATCTGAACTATACTGGTGTTCCACAACCTCCGACTTTGACGCTGACAAAAAGATGGGATATTGTTTAAAACATGGTACGTTTATAGACACAAATCACAAATCATGATTCTGGAATCAATCTACTACTAGTCTTCTTGTACCGTTTCCCTTCACATATAATGATTACTGGAACTAGTACTAGTAGAGTACTTAAAGGAAAATATATTTTGGCATTTGTTTCATTAGTCCGTTGTTGATATAATCCCAAAATGTTTTGCATGTCAGCAATCAAATTCAGTTGTAACTTTCTGACAGCAATCAAATTCAGTTGTATCTTTCTGACAGCAGTCAAATTCAGTCAGCCCGATTGCTGACACACAAAACATTTTGGGATTATATCAACAACGGACTAATGAAACAAATACTTTTAAGTACCCTACTAGTCTGGGTGGTGTTTCCCTTTAAGAGAAGGGAGTAGAAAGAGCTTTGTATCAAGATTGGGCTCAATTCTATTTCAGTTCCCGTCAGTTTAATTAAGGATGTGAAATTGGCCATAGGAGTGCAAATCATTTGACGGAATTGACTGGAATTGAGATTGACTTGACCCCAACTCTGCTCTGAACCTAGTCTCTCGAGCCAGACTGCTTACTTCCACAGTCTGTTTCAGTCTGGCTACACGAGACTGCTCTGAATCCACAAAGCTCCTTCACTTTGGCATGTTTGGTGTGATATTTTCCCGGATGAAGTCTTTTACAACGGATTACATTGTTTTCAGTGTCTGATGATGTCAATCCTCTGTGAGGCTGTGTAGGGGTTCTGACTTAGTTTAGAAATACATGTATGGAGTTCAGACTAGAGATCGACCGATTAATCCGAATGGCCGATTAATTAGGGCCGATTTCAAGTTTTCATAACAATCGGAAATCGGTATTTTTGGACACCGATTTGGCCGATTCAATTATTATTATTATTTTGACATCATTATTTAATCTTTATTTAACTAGGCAAGTCAGTTAAGAACACATTCTTATTTTCAATGACGGCCTAGGAACGGTGGGTTAACTGCCTTGTTCAGGGGCAGAACGACAGATTTTTACCTTGTCAGCTCTGGGATTCAATCTTGCAACCTTACAGTTAACTAGTCCAACACTCTAACCACCTGATTACATTGAACTCCACGAGGAGCCTGCCTGTTACACGAATGCAGTAAGCAAAGATAAGTTGCTAGCTAGCATTAAACTTATCTTATAAATAACAATCAATCAATCATAATCACTAGTTAACTACACATGGTTGATGATATTACTAGTTTATCTAGCATGTCCTGCGTTGCATATAATCGATGCGATGCGTATTCGTGACAAAGGACAGTCGTTGCTTATGGTGTACCTAACCATAAACATCAATGCCTTTCTTAAAATCAATACACAGAAGTATATATTTTTAAACCTGCATATTTAGCTAAAAGAAATCCAGGTTAGCAGGCAATATTAACCAGGTGAAATTGTGTCACTTCTCTTGCTTTCATTGCACGCAGAGTCAGTGTATATGCAACAGTTTGGGCCGCCTAATTTGCCAGAATTTTACATAATTATGACATAACATTGAAGGTTGTGCAATGTAACGGGAATATTTAGACTTATGGATGCCACAGGAATATTAAGACTTATGGATAAAATACGGAACGGTTCCATATTTCACTGAAAGAACCTAAAACTTCTTACCTGGGAATATTGAAGACTCATGTTAAAAGGAACCACCAGCTTTCATATGTTCTCATGTTCTGAGCAAGGAACTTAAACATTAGCTTTCTTACATGGCACATATTGCACTTTTACTTTCTTCTCCAACACTTAGTTTTTTGCATTATTTAAACCAAATTGAACATGTTTCATTATTTATTTGAGGCTAAATTGATTTTATTGATGTATTATATTAAGTTAAAATAAGTGTTCATTCAGTATTGTTGTAATTGTCATTATTACAAATACATTTTAAAAAATCGGCCTATTAATCGGTGTTGGCTTTTTTTGGTCCTCCAATAATCTGTATCGGTATCGGCGTTGAAAAATCATAATCTGTCGACCTCTAGTTAAGACAATGTTTTTATTTGGCATATGTTTGACGATAAGTTTTCCTGAAATATGGAACGATACATTTGTCTGTTGGATGCTAGTTGAGAAATGCTGTAGCAAAACAATGTGTTCAGCGGTATTGTTGGATACGCACAAAACCCCCGACATACACACACACACATACTACCTCAATTCTGAAACCCCTCTCTGATCTCTCTCACAGAGGAAGGCTGCAAGGCCCTGTTCGATGGCCCTGAGGAGGGACCCTGTTATGAGTTTGTGTCCCAGGTCGCGGTGACATGGCAGGAAGCGCTGGACTCTTGTCGCAGCCAGGGAGCTGACCTGCTCAGCGTCTCCAGCTCAGAGGACCAAGCCTTCCCCATCTGTAAGACTGCCTTCCACTATAGTGGCTGTCTATGGCCTCATTCAAACAAAACAAACATCCCAAACCTGTATGACAGGAAGAGTAATATGAATCATGTACTGCAAAGATGCAATACTTGGAACTACTCGGCACATACTACTTACTTGGAAGTAATTGGGGCTACAGTACTTGGGACCACAACTACTTTGCACATACTACTTACTTGGAAGTAATTGGGGCTACAGTACTTGGGACTACAACTACTTGGCACAAAAATAGTATTGTAGTGTAGGAGTTTATAGTGTAGTATTTGTGCCTGTACTTTCAGGATTAGACACACTGGAATTACACTCTCAATTGTTTAGAAACAAGAAATACATACATATCACGGGTCATTGTCAGTTTTCATACTATCACTTCAGTTTTGGCAGCAGCTGCGGCTTGAGCGGGCGTGCGCACCCTCAGAGAAAGAGAGCAGCCACAGCTCTTTCTCTATGACTGTTCCTTCACCACACAGGAAAGGGAAGTCTTTGTGTGCACTGCAGGATGGTGCACTTTGCAGATGTTATTTGATCTCATTGGATTACAGAGAGGGAGATTTATACAAGGAAGCTTTTAGAGGAGAGACACTGCACAGCAAGCACAACTGTTATTGTTCACAACCATCACCATCCATCATTATTACACTATTATCCCAGGTTAGAAGACATATAAGGAACCTATTTCCCTGACTGTTAAGAGGGGGTAAAACATAGCTATTTATTTATTGACTAATTGCCGATATGATATATGCCCTCAAGGTCAGTAAAAATGAAGATTCCGTCATTTACTTTGTAGCTAGATTAGCTTGTCTAATCTTGTCTCGTCTCTGTTCTGTGTGGACTGAAGTGGACGTGGCCCATAACAGCAGGCCAGACAGGATGTGGATCGGCCTACACCAGCTGGACTCGTCTCAGGGCTGGCAGTGGTCAGACGGCTCACCCCTCAACGACGTGCGCTGGGACAACGGTGAGGACGTTAGCATGGTACTTTGTACAACTGTGGTACAACTATGTAATAACCATGGTACAACTATGGTACATATATGGTACTATGGTACATATACATGTATAGCAATGTCACAACTAGGTTACAACTATTTATAGTACAACGATATAGCCGTGGCACATATACTGTATAGTACACGCATTGGTTGGTACAGGTATGCCACAATCATACCACCCTACTGCCTGGCACCCATCTCATTCTCCAGCCTGTGTCACAATGCCACCAGGGAAACACAGAGGCCAGCATTGTGTTGTGAGCAGGCAGGCAGGGTCGTTGTGACTGGATGCAGCACTGCACAGGGACAGGCAGTGTGTGTGCTTGAGGACTGTCGTGAACGAGCTTGAACAACAAGTCAACTTGCCTGAATGGGCCTCTGTATATAACCATTAGCACGTTGCCTAGTCAAAAGTAGTGAACTGTATATGGGAATAGGCTGCCATTTGGGGCGACTGCTGTGTCAGAGTGGTGATGACGTCATTATCACGTTTCATGTTTCGAAGTAACAATGTTTATTACAACAACAGGAGCAAAGGTGCAGGATGACAGGCAAGGTCAGGTCAGGCAGAGGTTGGTAATCCAGAATAGTGGGGTAAAGGTACAAGACTGCAGGCAGGGTCAGGCCAGGTCAGGCAGAGGTTGGTAATCCAGAATAGTGGGGTAAAGGTACAAGACTGCAGGCAGGGTCAGGTCAGGTCAGGCAGAGGTTGGTAATCCAGAATAGTGGGGTAAAGGTACAAGACTGCAGGCAGGGTCAGGTCAGGCAGAGGTTGGTAATCCAGAATAGTGGGGTAAAGGTACAAGACTGCAGGCAGGGTCAGGTCAGGTCAGGCAGAGGTTGGTAATCCAGAATAGTGGGGTAAAGGTACAAGACTGCAGGCAGGGTCAGGTCAGGCAGAGGTTGGTAATCCAGAATAATGGGGTAAAGGTACAAGACTGCAGGCAGTGTCAGGTCAGGCAGAGGTTGGTAATCCAGAATAGTGGGGTAAAGGTACAAGACTGCAGGCAGGGTCAGGTCAGGCAGAGGTTGGTAATCCAGAATAGTGGGGTAAAGGTACAAGACTACAGGCAGGGTCAGGTCAGGCAGAGGTTGGTAATCCAGAATAGTGGGGTAAAGGTACAAGACTGCAGGCAGGGTCAGGTCAGGCAGAGGTTGGTAATCCAGAATAGTGGGGTAAAGGTACAAGACTGCAGGCAAGGTCAGGTCAGGCAGAGGTTGGTAATCCAGAATAGTGGGGTAAAGGTACAAGACTGCAGGCAGGGTCAGGTCAGGCAGAGGTTGGTAATCCAGAATAGTGAGGTAAAGGTACAAGACTGCAGGCAGGGTCAGGTCAGGTCAGGCAGAGGTTGGTAATCCAGAATAGTGGGGTAAAGGTACAAGACTGCAGGCAGGGTCAGTTCAGGCAGAGGTTGGTAATCCAGAATAATGGGGTAAAGGTACAAGACTGCAGGCAGTGTCAGGTCAGGTCAGGCAGAGGTTGGTAATCCAGAATAGTGGGGTAAAGGTACAAGACTGCAGGCAGGGTCAGGTCAGGCAGAGGTTGGTAATCCAGAATAGTGGGGTAAAGGTACAAGACTGCAGGCAGGGTCAGGTCAGGCAGAGGTTGGTAATCCAGAATAATGGGGTAAAGGTACAAGACTGCAGGCAGTGTCAGGTCAGGTCAGGCAGAGGTTGGTAATCCAGAATAGTGGGGTAAAGGTACAAGACTGCAGGCAGGGCCAGGTCAGGCAGAGGTTGGTAATCCAGAATAGTGGGGTAAAGGTACAAGACTGCAGGCAGTGTCAGGTCAGGCAGAGGTTTGTAATCCAGAATAGTGGGGTAAAGGTACAAGACTGCAGGCAGGGTCAGGTCAGGCAGAGGTTGGTAATCCAGAATAGTGGGGTAAAGGTACAAGACTGCAGGCAGTGTCAGGTCAGGCAGAGGTCGGTAATCCAGAATAGTGGGGTAAAGGTACAAGACTGCAGGCAGGGTCAGGTCAGGCAGAGGTTGATAATCCAGAATAGTGGGGTAAAGGTACAAGACTGCAGGCAGGGTCAGGTCAGGCAGAGGTCGATAATCCAGAATAGTGGGGTAAAGGTACAAGACGGCAGGCAGGGTCAGGTCAGGCAGAGGTCGATAATCCAGAATAGTGGGGTAAAGGTACAAGACTGCAGGCAGTGTCAGGTCAGGCAGAGGTCGGTAATCCAGAATAGTGGGGTAAAGGTACAAGACTGCAGGCAGGGTCAGGTCAGGCAGAGGTTGATAATCCAGAATAGTGGGGTAAAGGTACAAGACTGCAGGCAGGGTCAGGTCAGGCAGAGGTCGATAATCCAGAATAGTGGGGTAAAGGTACAAGACGGCAGGCAGGGTCAGGTCAGGCAGAGGTCGATAATCCAGAATAGTGGGGTAAAGGTACAAGACTGCAGGCAGGGTCAGGTCAGGTCAGGCAGAGGTCGATAATCCAGAATAGTGGGGTAAAGGTACAAGACGGCAGGCAGGGTCAGGTCAGGCAGAGGTCGATAATCCAGAATAGTGGGGTAAAGGTACAAGACTGCAGGCAGGGTCAGGTCAGGTCAGGCAGAGGTCGATAATCCAGAATAGTGGGGTAAAGGTACAAGACGGCAGGCAGGGTCAGGTCAGGCAGAGGTCGATAATCCAGAATAGTGGGGTAAAGGTACAAGGCGGCAGGCAGGGTCAGGTCAGGCAGAGGTCGATAATCCAGAATAGTGGGGTAAAGGTACAAGACTGCAGGCAGGGTCAGGTCAGGCAGAGGTTGGTAATCCAGAATAGTGGGGTAAAGGTACAAGACGGCAGTCAGGGTCAGGTCAGGCAGAGGGGTCACTAGAAAAACTAGAAAACAGGAATTAAGACAAGACAGGAGAAAACTGGCAACAGAGAACACAGGTATAAATACACAGGGGATAACGGGGAAGATGGACGACACCTGGAGGGGGGTGGAGACAAGCACAAAGACAGATGAAACAGATCAGGGCGTGACAGTCACTGTCCTTCCTCAGAGCCCTTTGACCTCTCTGGGTTGTGTTTTTGTCAACCCTCAGTACCGAGGAGTTTACTACAAAGCAGTATCAATGAGCAAGCCTGCTAACTTTGATAAACAAACAGAAATAACTACTGATTTGCTGGTTCATTAGGAAAGCTAAATTAAGATTGTGTGTGTGTGTGTGTGTGTGTGTGTGTGTGTGTGTGTGTGTGTGTGTGTAGGGATGCCACACACATCGATCCTTAGGGAGTCAGACTGTGGATTCATGAATTCGAAAAACTACTACGAGAGTGAGATCTGCGATAAAAAACTTCCCTACATCTGTAAGAAAAATGTCAACGTCACCCAGTCGCTAGCAACAGGTGAGAGTCAACCAGTTTATCACATTAATAGGGAAGGTCTTACTCTTTTATCCTCCAATTAGATACACTGTATTTCTGTCCTCTGCCAAAGGGATTTATGTAGCACTTTTCCAAGGTGCTGAAGCACTTTACATTTGAAGGCCATCCTAGATTTGCAACTCAATGTATTTTTCCCTCTGTTTTTTTATCTTCCAAGTGCTCAAATGTTTGATTTACATGTCAGGCCATCCTAGCCTTTTAACTCACACAATATTATTTCTATCTATCTTTTCTTGATCTTGTTTTTCTCTGCAGAGCCTTTGGTGTATAAATCCACCATATGTGACGAGGGCTGGACCCCTTGGAACATGTTCTGTTACAAGCTGGTGAAGGATGAACCAAAGATGTTTGCTCAGGCCGAAAATTACTGTAAGACCATCGGAGGAGGCCTGGTCAGTCTACACAGCCTGGACAGCATGGAGATGATCAGCACTCAGTTCCATGCAGGTACACCGCACACTCAGAGAAACCAATCACGAGATGTGTTGGGCGTGTGGATCGGTCTGAACGGGACGGGGAACCCAGCCACCCTTAGCTGGGTTGACGAGACACCTGTCTCCTTCACCTACTGGGACAGGAATCATCCTATCCAACCCTCAGGACACTCTCACTGTGTCTACTACTTTGGAGAGGTGTGTGTGTGTGTGTGTGTGTGTGTGTGTGATCATTATGCAAGATGGTTTAACCTACAACAGATCTGGCTTGTTTACTTCTGGATATGTTTCAACAACAACATGCTTTGACAGGCTAACCATTTGCTAAGAAATAGGCAGTAGGTCCCATTGCTCACTTCATTTCATCAACATGGCATTGTACTCATAGCAGACCTTAAATGTTGGGCATTTACAACCCCTAAAGGAAGTCTATGTACGGTATCTCTAGACCCATGCCGCTATCTCCTTTTTCTGTTGTCCAGTCTCATGGCTGGAGGGTTGGGAGCTGTACCCAGGAGCTGCCTTTCATGTGTCAGAAGAAAGGAGAGGTGAACGAGTCTTCTACGACAGGATGCCCTCCTGAAGGGGTAAGAATTGTTCCCCAGCCCCAACCTCCTCTTCCCAGGACACGCTGTACCTTGTCGAGCTCTTTTGATTGATTTCATTTGTTTCATTTATTCTTTTCTTTTTTCTGAGGACAAACAACAAATGGCATCTAGCTGTAGGGTAACAGTTCAATGATTATTGATTTCATTTATTCGTTTTGTTTACATCTCTTCCCCTTCCTGAAGGACTGGAGGAGACATGGGAACTCGTGCTACAAAGTGGACTCTAAAGAAGTGTTGTTCAGGGACAGGTGTGACCTCACCATAAACAACAGGTACAGCCATTCCTTGTTTTCTCTTCCATTCCTCCTTTTAGCTCTGTATTGTCCAGTCACTGTAAAGCCAACGCTGGATTTCAGAGAAATTGCCTTGGAAGGGTGCCAAAACCCAACAGCATTCCACATCAACTCTCAACATTCAGTGCGGTCTCACTAATTGTCTTGTTCCCTCTTGCAAGGTCTAAAGTAGTGCACTATATAGGGAATAGGGTGCCATTTAGGACGCAAGGCTCAATCGTTCTTCAATGTGTTCTCCACAGGTTTGAGCAGGCCTTCATCAATAGACTCCTTGCAGAAGAGATCAACGTAAAGAGACAGTATTTCTGGACGGGCCTCCAGGACATAAAGACTTCAGGGGAGTACCAGTGGGTCACTCAGGATGGCTCGGGAACCAATGTCGCATACACCAACTGGGGCGTGTTTGAACCAGGTTAGTCCCGACTGAGAAGTATTCTGTAATTGGGTGAGGGTTGAACCTTGTTGGGGTTTCAGTGGTGAGAAATGGAGAGAAACAAGTGATTGGTGTGCATGAGTTACGTGTGTGTCTGTGTGTGTGTTACATACGTGTGTATGCGAGTTGCTTACATGTGTGTCTGTGTGTGTGTGTGTGTGTGTGTTTCAGCCCTAGCAGGGGGCTGTGCAGTGATGTCCACAGCCAAGCCTCTGGGTAAATGGGTGGTAAAGAACTGCACCATGTTTAAAGCTGGCTCCATCTGTAAGAGAGACATCGCCGCTCCACAGCCCCTAGAGCCTGAGCCTGACCCTAACCTCCCCTGTCCCGATGGATGGACATCCAGGCCTGGCATTTCCTACTGCTACAAGGTATGTGTAGGCCTGTGTGTGTCCTTGAAATGAATTGAGGCAGATCCAGTTTACTTCACTCAGCAGTGTCCACTCGATGCGCCTTAGTGACCGTGTTGGTTTAAGTTACTGTGTCGTTGCACATTGAGGTCTCATGGTGACCTGATTGCGGTATGTTAGTGTGTTATAACAACATTACCGTAGGGTCTTGGTGTGTTAGTATTGGTAACCATGGCAATGCTGTGCCAGGTGTTCCACGAGGAGAGGCTGAGTCGTAAGCGGTCCTGGGAGGAGGCAGAGAGGTTCTGTGAGGCCCTGGGGGCCCATCTGCCCAGCTTCAACCACCCACAGGAGATGAAAGCCCTGCACTATGTTATGAGAGACTCCATCAGGTAGGGGCCCTTGCGCGCACACACACACACACACACGCTGCACCTACCACTTGCGCATATACTCACATGCACACACACACGTCATTCTTTTCATCTCAGCGATAACACAAACTCAATCACAATAGTCAGACTGGTCTAGCCACCTCAACTAAACAATGTGAATGTATGTTTATAGTCACATTCCAACAACAGCAACTTAATGCCAGCTTTATGCAGTACACACCACACTGCCATATCGCTCATAGGTCAGAGCTTACACACCGCTCTAGTTCCCACCACTGTAACTGTCCCCAACACCCAACACAGTTACCACACACATCTGTGTTTTCAAATTCACACAGGATCATCGTCTTTATGCTAATGTGAGCTGATTCCAGTCAAAAGTAACAAATATGGTTCATACCAGGACACACCCTGTCCTGCAATGCTCTGCAGGGGGAAGGTACATTCACTAGCAACAATATACTTAAGACACTGGAACATTGTTTAAACACTGCCTTTTGAGCACACAAAAATTATAGTAAACCCCCCCCAAAAAAATATTGCCTTTTGAGCACACAAAAATTATAGTAAACCCCCCCCAAAAAAAAGATTGCCTTTTGAGCACACAAAAATTATAGTAAACCCCCCCCCAAAAAATATTGCCTTTTGAGCACACAAAAATTATAGTAAACCCCCCCCCCCAAAAAAGATTGCCTTTTGAGCACACAAAAATTATAGTAAACCCCCCCCCAAAAAATATTGCCTTTTGAGCACACAAAAATTATAGTAAACCCCCCCCCAAAAAAATATTGCCTTTTGAGCACACAAAAATTATAATAACCCCCCCCCAAAAAGATGTTAGAACGATATGTTTGTTAACAGTGTTTGTGTCCTGTCTGTCCCAGTGATGACCGGTTCTTCTGGGTGGGGCTGAACAGGAGAAACCCAGCTGCTGGTTCCTGGGAGTGGAGCGACAACAGGCCTGTGAGTAGAGGACAAAAACATTGTACCTCTGTGTGTAACTCCCATAGAGATACTATAATAAGTAACCATTATTATAATACACATGTCGTGATTCATCTGAAGGTGTCCATGGCCATTTTCCCCCAAGAGTTCCACGAGGATGACGAGTACAACCGGGGCTGCACAGCCTTTAAGGTGGGTTGGTTCAGACACTGCAGAGCAGCTGCTGGTGGGCGGTCGTGGCAGTTGTCACTACTTAAACCTGCCCTCATTCTGTGTCCATGTCAGCTTCTTCCTACATCACATACTCCATTTTAGAGCTCCCTCTCACTATCATCAGGGCCAGGAGTTTTACTACCTATAAAAGCCACTGGCCCCAGGGTACAGAAACATGTTGGCGATGAATATCTGTCTACAGTTGTCATATCGATTTTATTTATTATTTATTGATCCGTTATTTTACCAGGTAAGTAGACTTAGAACACGTTCTCATTTGCAGCAACGACCTGGGGAATAGTTACAGGGGATGAATGAGCCAATCATAAACTGGGGATTATTAGGTGACCGTGATGGTTTGAGGGCCAGATTGGGAATTTAGCCAGGACACCGGGGTTAACACCCCTACTCTTACCATAAGTATCATGGGATCTTTTTAATGACCTCAGCGAGACTGGAAACCCGTTTAACTTCCCTTCCCGAAAGACGGCAGCCTACACAGGGCAGTGTCCCCAATCACTGCCCTGGGGCATTGAGATATTTTTTAGACCAGAGGAAAGAATGCCTCCTACTGGCCCTCCAACACCACTTCCAGCAGCATGACCAGGACCAACCCTGCTTAGCTTCAGAAGCAAGCCAGCATTGGTATGCACAGTTGTATGCTGCTGGCAATGCTGAAATGGTTTGTCGTCTTGAAACAAATGTCTCTTTCTCTCTCTTTAACCAGACACTGAAAGGAACCTTAAAGAGTTTTTTTGTCTTCCTGATGCACGAATTCCCTCCTCTGCCGTTCTACGCCACCCCATTCCACTGTGACGTCAGGCTGGAGTGGGTCTGCCAGATCCCCCGTGGTAACCACACACACACACACACACTGTGACGTCAGGCTGGAGTGGGTCTGCCAGATCCCCCGCGGTAACTATATACACACACACTGTGACGTCAGGCTGGAGTGGGTCTGCCAGATCCCCCGTGGTAACCAAACACACACACACACACTCACTGTGACGTCAGGCTGGAGTGGGTCTGCCAGATCCCCCGTGGTAACCACACACACACCCTCACTGTGACGTCAGGCTGGAGTGGGTCTGCCAGATCCCCCGTGGTAACCACACACACACACACACTGTGACGTCAGGCTGGAGTGGGTCTGCCAGATCCCCCGCGGTAACTATATACACACACACTGTGACGTCAGGCTGGAGTGGGTCTGCCAGATCACCCGTGGTAACCACACACACACACACACTCACTGTGACGTCAGGCTGGAGTGGGTCTGTCAGATCCCCCGTGGTAACCACACACACACACACTCACTGTGACGTCAGGCTGGAGTGGGTCTGCCAGATCCCCCGTGGTAACCACACACACACACACACACATACACACACTCACTGTGACGTCAGGCTGGAGTGGGTCTGCCAGATCCCCGTGGTAACCACACACACAAACACACTCACTGTGACGTCAGGCTGGAGTGGGTCTGCCAGATCCCCCGTGGTAACCACACACACACACACTCACTGTGACGTCAGGCTGGAGTGGGTCTGCCAGATCCCCCGTGATAACCACACACACACACACACTGGCCACGTGATTGTAAACGTGTCCTAGCTCCTCCTTAGTTTCAATTCAAAAGTGTCTCTTGTGTAGTGTCTGCTTGACCCACGTTGAACCGGTTGGCCAACATAAACAGTCCTCTGTCCATTTTTACAAGAAACCCTAATTTAGGAGTCAGAGTTTGGGGAAATGTTTGGTACCTTTACACGTTCAATCTTGCATTCTCATAGTTGAAAATAACTGTTTGTTTGTTCATTTTGAAATAGGAAAAACTCCCGAGAACCCACAGTGGTACAATCCTGGTAAGTCAATCAAATTTCAATTAAATGTATTTATAAAGCCCTTTTTACATCAGCCGACAAAGTGCCATACAGAAACCCAGCCTAAAACCCCAAACAGCAAGCAATGCAGGTGTAGAAACCAAGAGAGGAACCAGACTCTGAGGGGTGGCCAGTCCTCTTCTGGCCGTGCCGGGTGGAGATTATAACAGTACACGGCCAAGATGTTCAAGCGTTCATAGATGACCATTAGGGTCAAATAATGATAATCAGTGGTTGTAGAGGGTGCAACAGGTCAGTACCTCAGGATTAAATGACAGTTGGCTTTTCATAGCCGATCATTCAGAGTTAGAGACAGCAGGTGCAGTAGAGAGAGTCGAAAACAGCAGGTCTGGGACAGGGTAGCACGTCCGGTGAACAGGTCAGGGTTCCATAGCCGCAGGAAACTGGAGCAGCAGCACGGCTAGGCAGACAGGGGACAGCAAGGAGTCATCAGGCCAGGTAGACAGGGGACAGCAATAGTCATCAGGCCAGGTAGTCCTGAGGCATGGTCCTAGGGCTCAGGTCCTCCGAGAGAAGAGAGAATTAGAGAGAGCATACTTAAATTCACACGGGACACCGGATAAGACAGGAGAAATACTCCAGATATAACAGACTGACCCTAGCCCCCCCGACACAAACTATTGCAGCATAAATACTGGAGGCTGAGACAGGAGGGGTCGGGATACACTGTGGCCCCGTCCGACGATGCACCCGGACAGGGCCAACCAGGCAGGATATAACCCCACCCACTTTGCCAAAGCACAGCCCCCACACCACTAGAGGGATATCTTCAACCACCAACTTACTACCCTGAGACAAGGCAGAGTATAGCCCATGCAATCTAAGTGTCACATGATCTGTCACATGATTTCAGTATATATACACCTGTTCTCAAAGGCCCCAGAGTCTGCAACACCACTAAGCAAGGGGAACCACCAAGCAAGGGGCACCATGAAGAGCAAGGAGCTCTACAAACAGGTCAGGGACAAAGTTTGAACATCCCACAGAGCACCATTAAATCCATTATTAAAAAATGGAAAGAATATGGCACCACAACAAACCTGCCAAGAGAGGGCCATCCACCAAAACTCATGGACCAGGCAAGGAGGGCATTAATCAGAGAGGCAACAAAGAGACCAAAGATAACCCTGAAGGAGCTGCAAAGCTCCACAGTGGAGATTGGAGTATCTGTCCATTGGACCACTTTAAGCCATACACTCCACAGAGCTGGGCTTTACGGAAGAGTGGCCAGAAAAAAGCCATTGCTTAAAGAGGCATGTTGGCAGACTCCCCCAAAATATGGAAGAAGGTACTCTGGTTAGATGAGACAAAAATGTTGCTTTTTGACCATCAAGGAAAACGCTATGTCTGGCGCAAACCCAACACCTCTCATCACCCAGAGAACATCATCTCCACAGTGAAGCATGGTGGTGGCAGCGTCATGCAGTGGGGATGTTTTTCATCGGCAGGGACTGGGAAACTGGTCAGAATTGAAGGAATGATGGATGGTGCTAAATACATGGAAACCTGTTTCAGTCTTCAAGAGATTTGAGACTGAGACGGAGCAGGACAATGACCCTAAGCATACTGCTAAAGCAACACTCAAGTGGTTAAAGGGGAAACATTTAAATGTTGGAATGGCCTAGTCAAAGCCCAGACCTCAATTCAATTGATAATCTGTAGTATGATTTAAAGATTGCGGTACACCAGCGGAACCCATCCAACTTGAAGGAGCTGGAGCAGTTTTGCCTTGAAGAAGGGGCAAAAATCCCAGTGGCTAGATATGCCAAGCTTATAGAGACATATCCCAAGAGACTTGCAGCTGTAATTGCTGCAAAAGGTGTCTCTACAAAGTATTGTTTCACAATAAAAAATATTTAGCATCTTCAAAGTGGTAGGCATGTTGTGTAAATCAAATGATACAAACCCCCCCAAAATATATTTTAATTCTAGCTTGTAAGGCAACAAAATAGGAAAAATGCCAAGGGGGGGGGGGGGGGGGGGGGGGGGGGGTGAATACTCTCGCAAGCCACTTTAGAAACTACTGAAGAGATGAGTCTTCAATGAAAACGGTTGAGACCGAGTCTGCGTCTCTCACATGGGTAGTCAGACCATTCCATAAAAATGGAGCTCTATAGGAGAAAGCCCTGCCTCCAGCTGTTTGCTTAGAAATTCTAGGGACAATAAGGAGGCCTGCATCTTGTGATCGTAGCATACGTGTAGGTATGTACGGGGGGACCAAATCGGAAAGATAGGTATGAGCAAGCCCATGTCACGCTTTGTAGGTTAGCAGTAAAACCTTGAAATCAGCCATAGCCTTAACAGGAAGCCAGTGTAGAGTGGCTAACACTGGAGTAATATGATAAAATTTGGGGGTTCTTGTCAAGATTCTAGCAGCCGTGTTTGGCACTAATTGAAGTGTATTTATTTATCCGGGTAGCCGGAAAGTAGTCATTGCAGTAGTCTAACCTAGAAGTGACAAAATAATGGATTCATTTTTCTGCATAGTTTTTGGACAGAAAGTTTCTGATTTTTGCAATGTTACGTAGATGGAAAAAAGCTGGCCTTGAAACAGTCTTGATATGTTCTTCAAAAGAGAGATCAGGGTCCAGAGTAACTCCGAGGTCCTTCACAGTTTTATTTGAGATGACTGTACAACCATCAAGATTAATTGTCAGATCCAACAAAAGATGTCTTTGTTTCTTGGGACCTAGAACAAGCATCTCTGTTTTGTCCGAGTTTAAAAGTAAAAAAATTGCCCCCATCCACTTAATTTATGTATGAATCACAGGCTTCCAGGGAGGGCAATTTTGGGGTTTCACCATGTTTCATCAAAATGTACAGTTGTGTATTGTCCGCATAGCAGTGAAAGTTAACATTATGTTTCCCGAATTACATCACCAAGAGGTCAAATATATAGTGAAAACAATAGTGGTCCTAAAACGGAACCTTGAGGAACACCGAAATATACAATTGATTTGTCAGAGGACAAACCATCCACAGAGACAAACTGAAATGTCAGAACTTGTCAGAACCAGGCCAGAACTTGTCCGTGTAGACCAATTTGGGTTTCCGATCTCTCCAAAGGAATGTGGTGATCAATGGTATCAAAAGCAGCACTAAGGTCTAGGAGCCTTGGTCTGACGCCATTAAACTGTAATTTACCACCTTCCCGAGTGCAGTCTCATTGCTATGATGGGGTCTAAAACCAGACTGAAGCTTTTCGTATACATTGTTTATCTTCAGGAAGGCAGGGAGTTGCTGCGCAACAGCTTTTCCAAAACATTTTGAGAGGAATGGGAGATTCAATATAGGCTGAGTTTTTTATATTTTCTGGGTCAAGGTTTGGCTTTTTCAGGAGAGGCTTTATTACTGACACATTTAGTGAGTTTGGGACACATCTGGTGGATAGTGAGCCGTTTATTATGTTCAACATAAGAGGGCCAAACACAGGAAGCAGCTCTTTCAGTAGTTTGGTTGGAATAGGGTCCAGTATGCAGCTTGAAGTTTTAGAGGCCATGACTATTTTCATCAATGTGCCAAGAGATATAGTATTAAAAAACTTGAGTGTCTGCCTTGATCCTAGGTCCTGGCAGTGTTGTGCAGACTCGGGACAACTGAGCTTTGGAGAAATACGCAGATTTAAAGAGGACTCCGTAATTTGTTTTCTAATGATCATGAGTTCATGAATGTATCACTGCTGAAGTGAAAGCCATCCTCTCTTGGGGAATGCTGCAATTTAGTTAGCTTTGCGACAGTATCAAAAATACATTTTGGATTGTTCTTATTCTCCTCAATTAAGTTGGAAAAATAGGATGATCGAGCACCAGTGAGGACTCTTCGATACTGCATGGTACTGTCTTTCCAAGCTAATCATAAGACTTCCAGTTTGGTGTAGCGCCATTTCCGTTGCAATTTTCTAGAAGCTTGCTTCAGGGCTCGGGTATTTTCTGTATACATGGTCCTTTGCTGTTGTTCTGGGATTGATTTGCACTTTTCATACCAAAGTATGTTCATCTCTAGGAGACAGAACGCGTCTCCTTCCTGAGCGGTATGACGGCTGCATGGTCCTGTGGTGTTTATACTTGCATACTATTGTTTGTACAGATGAACCTTCAGGTGTTTGGAAATGGTTCATCCTTGGGAGCAAGACTTGTGGAGGTCTACAATTTTTTTTCTGGGGTCTTGGTTGATTTCTTTAGATTTTCCCATGATGTCAAGCAAAGAGGCACTGAGTTTGAAGGTAGGCCTTGAAATACATCCACAGGTACACCTCCAATTGACTCAAATGATGTCAATTAGCCTATCAGAAGCTTCTAAAACCATGACATAATTTTCTGGAATTTTCCAAGCTGTTTAAAGACAGTCAACTTAGTGTATGTAAACTTCTGACCCACTGGAATTGTGATACAGTGAAATAATCTGTCTGTAAACAATTGTTGGAAAAATTACTTGTGTCATGCACAAAGTAGATGTCCTGACCGACTTGCCAAAACTATAGTTTGTTACCAAGAAATTTGTGGAGTGGTTAAAAACCAAGTTTTAATGACTCCAACCTAAGTTGTATGTAAACTTCTGACTTCAAGTGTAAGTCCAGAGTATGACTGTCGCATTGAGTAGGCCCGGACATATGTTGGACAAAACCCACTGAGTCGATGATGGCTGCGAAAGCTTTTTGGAGTTGGTCTGTGTACTTTTCCATGTGAATATGAAAGTCACTAAAATGTGAATATTATCTGCCATGACTACAAGGTCCAATAGGAATTCAGGGAACTCAGTGAGGAACGCTGTATACGACCCAGGAGGCCTGTAACCAGTAGCAATAAAAAATGATTGAGTAGGCTGCATTGATTTCATTTCTAGAAACTCAAAAGATGAACTTTTTGAAATGTTAGCAAACACCGCCACCTTTGCGGGATGTGCAGGGGATATGGTCACTAGTGTACCTAGGAGAGGCCTCATTTAACACAGTATATGCATCAGGCTTAAGCCATGTTTCTGTCAGACCAATCACATCAAGATTATGATCAGTGATTAGTTCATCGACTATAATTGCCTTGGAAGTGAGGTATCTAACATTAATTAGCCCTATTTTGAGATGTGAGGCATCACAATCTCTTTCAATAATGACAGGAATGGAGGAGGTCTTTATTCCAGTGAGGTTGCTAAGGCGAACACAGCCATGTTTAGTTTTGCCCAACCTAGATCGAGGCACAGACACGGTCTCAATGGGGATAGCTGAGCTGACTACACTGACTGTGCTAATGGCAGACTCCACTAAACTGGCAGGGTGGCTAACAGCCTGCTGCCTTGCCTGCACCCTATTTCATTGTGGAGCTAAAGGAGTTAGAGCCCTGTCTATGTTGGTAGATAAGATGAGAGCACTCCTCAGTAGGCCATGCTTGGTCCTGTTTGTGGGTGAGTGGTGTTGACATGTAGGTTTGGTAATATCTCTTGACATTATATACCAATGTATGATAAGCCATCAGTTAAGAAGTATGAGCTGAGTTTGTTTAATATTTTGAGTACTAAAAATAGGATTTGAGAATAATAATAATATTGATCTGTTGCAGGTGGGCACCATGAGACATCCATATTCATTGACGGTAACGAGTTCTGGTTTGTGACGGAACCAAAGCTGCCATACGAGGAGGCTAGTTTGTACTGCAACAGCAACGGCAGCAAGTTGGCAGCACCACAAAGCTCCAACGCAGCCATACAGATCCATAATAATCTGCCACAGGTACAGAATAGTGCAATTACAGTACCGCAGTGAATAAACCAGACTTACTGTGTAAATCTAGCTAGTATAAGAAACAGTTTAAAGCTGGATTCCATAATGGTGTGACTGCCACGTTTGCTTTTAATATTACAACAACAAACACAGTTCTCCCCTGACATCAGTGCACTTACAATAGAACAGTAGAATATGTACTGCAATTTTTATTTTTAGCCACGATGCTGGATGTTCCTCTCCTCCGTTTCATCAACAGAACAAAAACAATAACGTGCTGGGGCGCTGTTTGCTCTCATGCAGACTTCAGCTTTAAGGCTTGTATATCAACCCTGACTGTGATGGATATAGAGCAGTAATGGAGTGAAAGAAGGCCACTGAACTATCCTAATAAAATGAAGAGAGAGAGAGACAGAGAGCAGCAGGGAGTGGCTTTGTTTTGTCCTAGTGTGTTTATTTATTAATTGACTTGTGACCTGATTGGGCAGATGTCGGCAGGGAAGCAGAGCTGGTGGGTGGATGTAAGAGACACTGGACACTACTTCCCCATAAGGTGAGTCATGCAGTCACATGGCAAGTCACTCCTCACCAACCAACAACCACCCCCTGACACGGTCAGACAGCAAGAGCAACACACGTTCTAAAACACTGCCTCCAAAACGTGTCTTGAGATCAAAATTCCAGTCAAATATCAGTGATGTTATTGTGTGTGTCGGTTAGAGTAAAAGTGAATGACTTTCTACTCATGTCCTCTAGGTTACCCCTTATGCAAAACTACCGGGCTACGTTCCTGGGCAGGTGTACAACCATCAGTGACAAGAACATCTTCCCAGGTGAATGGAAACGTAACTACAGTACAAAGAGTAGTTGAAATCAAGTTGTTTCCTTTAGAATCATGTAGAAAGGATTATAATGTAGGCTGTTGGTTACTAGGACACTTCCCACTGAGCACACACTAGTTGAATCAACATTGTTCAACGTAATTTGTCAACGTATTGCGACGTGGAATCAACGTGGAAAATGCTTTGGATTTGAAAAAAGTAATTAACCAGTACTATTTTCATCTGATTTCAAACAGTGTTGTAAACATTGAAATTAGGGGAAAACTTAAATAAATGTACTTAACCTGACTAATAGGTTGTTACATCAATCTAATTTCAAGACATGCTAACCTGTCACTATTACAATAACAGGGGAGGTTCGCATTTTTTGGGGGGTATGATACTTGTGCATCTAACTTTCCTACTCATCATTATTCACGATTCATTTAGGATTATCTGTGATCATGGTAGCAACCACATTCATGTAGAAGTGTTTAGAAACCTAGTATATTCTTATTTACAATACAAGTGACTCCAAAATAACACAATACAATATTTATCATACATTTTATTGGGCACAAAATAATCTGAAACAAATCCAAAACAAACAGCAAATGCATCCAACCAATGTGTAGAGTCACAAGCTTGATGTCGTCATTGCATGCAATGAATATGGGACCAAATACTTAACTTTTTAGTACTTTAATAAGCATAAGTGAATTTGTCTCAATACTTTGGTCCTCTAAAATGGGAGGGACTATGTACAAAAAGTGCTGTAATTTGAACCTCAGTCATTGTATCATTTCAAATCCAAAGTGCTGGAGTACAGAGAAAAAAACAACAAAAATTGTGTTAAGTCTCCCAATACTTTTGGAGCTCACTGTATGTTGTTCATTATATACAATAGGCCCTATATATACTATCCCAGTAGAAGATATCCTTCAAATGTTGATATTTGGTTGCGTTCTCAATTCATTATCCAGTTTGTCTACAAATGAATGATTGATATGTTGGATTCACGTCTCCATCTCAACCAACAATCTAACTTAAAGAACACCAGTAAATTTCATTTAGTCCCATTCTTGAACTTAGATTTTTGGTTCAGATGGTGAAGTGGATCCAACATATTAACTTGTAGATTTAATTTGAATTCATATATAATAAAATATCAAAAGGTAAAAAGTCATGAATATCATGAATTTGGCATCGTATTTATAGAGCTAATGGTAACTACTTCTAAATGTCTAAATGTGTTGTGTTTCCAAAGCTGAGCAGGGTACATTGAGGTTGGCATCTGGATGGTCGACTCATTCTCACTGAAATGCATTACCCCTCATATACCAGTAGGAGTCACTGTTCAGGCAGAAATCATTGGACTTCGTCTTCGCATGTTATTTGAATATACCTCTTTATTTAGGTTGAAACAATGACGTTGATTCAAACATACCATTTTACTATCAACATTGAAACAAGGCCAATTAAAATATGTCTAATCAAATCTAAAATTCAACTATTTCAACCACCCAATATACTGTATATTGAATATATTATTGAAACATTCTGTACGTTTTTATGTGGAATGTAACTCAATTTCAATGTATAAATAGTTCTGATTATTATGTCAATAAGATTGATGTAACAACCTGTTAGTCAGGTTAAGTACATTTATTTATACAGAACAAAAATATAAACGCAACATGCAACAATTTTAAAGATTTGACTTGAGTTACAGTTCATATTGAAATCAGTCAATTGAAATAAATTCATTAGGCCCTAATCTATGGATTTAACATTTTTGGGTATAGAAATATGCATCTGTTGGTCACAGATACTTTTTCTTTTTTTAAGTCGGTATCTGTTGTGACACCATTTGCCTCATGCAGCACAAGACATCTCCTTCGCATAGAGTTGATCAGGCTGTTGCATGTGGCCTGTGGAATGTTTCCCACTCCTCTTCAATCACTGTACGAAGTTGCTGGATATTGTCTGGAACTGGAACACGCTGTTGTACATTTCGATCCAGAGCATCCCAAACATGCTCAATGGGTGATTTGTCTGGTGAGTATGCAGGCCATGGAAGAACTGGGACATTATAAGCTTCCAGGAATTGTGTTCAGATCCTTGCGACATGGGGTAGTGCATTATCATGCTGAAACGAGGTGATGGCGGATGATGATGAATGGCACGACAATGGGCCTCAGGATCTCGTCACCGTATCTCTTTGCGTTCAAATTGCTATCGATAAAATGCAATTGTGTCCGTTGTCCGTAGCGTGTTCCTCCTGCCCATACCAGAACCCCACGCCACCATGGGGAACTCTGTTCACAACACTGACATACGACAAACTGCTCACCCACACAATGCCATACACGTGGTCTGCATTCGTGAGGCCGGTTGGACGTACTGCCAAATTCTATAAGACGACTTGGAGACGGCTTATGGTAGAGAAATTAACATTACATTCTCAGGCAACAGCTCTAGTGGACATTCCTGCCGTCAGCATGCCAATTGCACACCCCTTAAAAGTTGAGACATCTTTGGAATTGTGCTGTGTCATAAAACTACACATTTTAGAGTGGCCTTTTATTGTCCCCAGCACAAGGTGCACCTGGGAAATGATCATGCTGTTTAATCAGCTTCTTGATATGCCGCACCTGTCAGGTAGATGGATTATCTTGGCAAAGGAGAAATGCTCACTAACAGGGATGTAAACAAATTTGTGCACACCATTTTAGAGATTATTATTTTTTTGTGCGTATGGAACATTTCTGGGATCTTCTATTTCTGCTCATGAAACATGGGACCAACACTTTACATGTTGCGTTTAAATTTTAGTTCAGTGTAAGTGTAAGTTTTACCCTAATTTCAATGTTTATAATGCTGGTTGAAAATAGTACCGGTTTGACAACTTTATTCATTTCAAATTGGTTGACACATTACGTTGAAACAATCTTGATTCAACCAATGTGTGCCCAGTGGGTTGTTACCTTTTATGGTTCAAATGTGACCGGTCACACACACACACTCACTCAGACACACTCCTGCCCCTCCAGAGTACGAGTACAGCTGTGAGCTGCAGCTGCCATTCGTGTGTGAGAGACACAACACCACGGCTATAGAGACCCACTCTGGAGAGCCTCACCCCAATGGTCTGCCCTGTGAGAGCGGCTATTTAAGCTTCAGGGACAAGGTCAGTCTGTCATACACACACACACACACACTGGAGACTGTCATATAGTAACAGCTGGAATGGAACGGTATAAAACACATGGAAACCAGTTGAGATACTGTTTAATTCGTTCCATTCCAGCCATAACAATGAGCCCGTCCTCTGATTTAGTCTACATACAGGTATATTCTGTGTAAGCCAGAGTGGGTGCGGTATATGGCCAATATACCACAACTAAGGGCTGTTCTAATGCACGACACAACGCAGAGTGCATGGATACAGCCCTTAGCCGTGTTATATTGGCCATGTACCACAAACCCCCGAGGTGCCTTATTGCTGTTATAAACTGGTTACCAACGTAATTAGAGCAGTAAAAATACATGTTTTATCATACCCGTGGTCTGAAATACCACGACTGTCAGCCAAACAGCATTCAGGGCTCAATTCACCCAGTTTCTAACAATTGTTATTGAATGTTGTCATTGCCTTTTCCAGTGCTACGTGGTGATCACGCCTCTGTACGTTACTTTTCAACACGCCAACGAGCACTGTCAGTCGATGAGAGGAACTCTACTCACTATCACAGACCAAGTTGAACAGGGTGAGTAGTGAACCTTCTAGTAGATCTCTTTTACCTGTCTCTCATGTTTGTCATTGGACAACCTTCCATTTTCCTAGACATGAGATGACCAATGATTGATGTCCCTTCGATGTCAGTCTTATCCGGCAGTTGTTGACTAGTTGCGCCTATCTGTTTGTTGTGGTCAGACTTTGTGACCTCCCTGTTGCCGGCGCAACCCCGTAAGACGTGGATTGGCCTGAAGCTCAAACAGCAGGACCCAGAGTGGGTGGATGACTCCCCGGTCTCCTACCTCAACTTTAACCCCCTGCTTCACGGCCTACGCAGGCCTATTCTCATCAACGTGAGTTCCCACTCACTTCCCTTCTCAATTCTATACAGCATGGCCACGGGGATTAGTTGAGTTATAATTTATAATTCCATCAAACCCCAGGTAGCATGTACAGTAAACATACCTCTTTTAACATTCAACTGAAACCATAGAATATTTTTACTGTAAAAATACCAGGTATACTCCCCTCATAGGGCAGTTGGTCAGAATCAGGGGTGAAAGTAAGACAGAATAGTGGAGTACCCCCATACCGGTAAAACATGAGCCTATCACAATAATTCAAACAGATTTTAACAAAACTGTAGGCTACATGAAAAATGTGTGAATAGACTTGAAAACTTGTGGAATACGCTCAAAATACGATGTGGTTCAATGATAACACTGGCAGAGATGAGTGGCCGAGACCCTCGCCGACAGCAGTGTACGCATCAATTCAGGTTACAAGACTTGTGTAGGGTTAATGGATGACAATCATAAAATGTCATTCACAACACTTTGGTCTCTGCATTTATCAAATGCCACTATATGGATGAATGCCAGAATATAAGTAGCATAATAGTTGGATTAGTAACTGTCTTGATACAGACTGTAGGCCTCACATGTAGCTTATTATAATATTAACTGCTGTGTTCCTCATGGTAAAATGATAGACCGAAATGGTCCTTTTGTCTCTGGAACAGGAGGGGAGAAATATGATTTCTTTCTTTCAGCATTTTGAGAGAATGAGAAATCTGTTGTAGCCTAAACGTGCAATTTCTTTCAGCGACATAAAAGCTGACATAACATATGCATCCAAGATGAACTCAAATACCATCAGAAACATGTTGGATCGTTTTCACAGCTTATAACTTCCTGAAAACTGGTCAAACTGATGTCATTTGGAAATCTCCCTGGTCGCTTAAGGTCCACGTGAGAAAACTCAAAAGAGAGAACTTTACTGCTGTCAGCTGGATTGTTGATGATGCATCGATCATTCTATCGATTTATGACATCCTTCTGGTGAGCAAGGCTTTATTTAGTCTTCTAAAACAATCATTAAGTAATGACAAGAGAAGCTGCACGTATCTAATTATGGACAAGTGGACAAACAAGTCAGCCAAAAGTCGGAAATTATAAGGAGAAAAAATCTGCTTGAGGCATAAATATTTTATCATTTGTTTTGCACCCTGTCCTTCCACCGTCCCTGAGTAACGAGAGCAGGTAGCCTACATCAGCCTTTTTGAAGTCATTGTTTGAAAATCAGATGACAACATGACTGGTTGTGTTTATGTCATATTAAAAGGTTAAAAGTTAAGATGACAAATTTGGACTATTAGGCCCATAGAGAGTGAATAGGGTTTCTATATGTAATTCCATGATTTGGCCCATAAAAAAATAAAAATAAACACGTTCACCAATAGGTGGTCTCCATACCGGGAAGAAATACAATGTTTATTTTACTATGATAGACACGTTACTATGATAGACTATACTAAATACCAGTCTCTAAAAAACATGTTCCACATCTGTTTCAAAGTTCAAGGTCATCATCACCTATAACTAACTCTCTGTGTCCCTGTTGTTGTTGTGTCTGTCTGCAGTTTCATGACCCAGAGAGCATGGAGCTGTGTGTCTTCATGTACAACGACCCCAGCTCTGCTATGATGGGCTCCTGGGACTACACCCCCTGCTCTGACCAGCAGCATGTGGCCATCTGCCAGCACTACGCAGGTACACCACCGCTACCTAGCAGCAGAGGGCGCCAAACACAACCAATTATCTGTGCTTATCTTGTCCGTTTTGGTGAAAGAACGGATGACGCGTGGACCCTACAGTCAGAAGGCTTGTGATAGAAAGACTCTTGATATTAAGTGTCTTTTACATACAGAAATTAAGTGTATGAAGTAGACTGATATTATTGATAGTTGTTACTTGATATTGCTACTGTTTAGCGGAGTGGAAATTGAGCATATCGAATAGGGTTTGAACCCTCGCCTAAATCCCTCTTATGTTCTCAGACAAGCCAGAGGAGCCCCAGTTCCAGTTGGAGCCGTTCCAGGTCAACAATCACACCTTTAAGCTGCTTCAGAAGAACATGACGTGGCACGAGGCTCTGGCGGAGTGCAGGAACCAGAACATGGATCTGGCCAGCGTAGCCGACACCCTGCAGCAGTCGGTCCTCACCGTGCACGTCACCCGCGCAGGCAGCCCCATGTGGATCGGCCTCTTCAGCGCAGACGTATGTGGCCATAGCTTTTCACCCTAACCCGTTGCTGTTCGCAGATCTTTTTTTATTTATTTTTTATTTCACCTTTATTTAACCAGGTAGGCTAGTTGAGAACAAGTTCTCATTTGCAACTGCGACCTGGCCAAGATAAAGCATAGCAGTGTGAGCATACAACAAAGAGTTACACATGGAGTAAACAATTAACAAGTCAATAACACAGTAGAAAACAAAGGGGGGGGTCTTTCTGAAAGAAAGGGATGGGTTTAAGGCAATATGGGAAAGCAAACAACCCGTAGACCATTGGGAGGCTAGGTGGCGCCGTCACCATGTAGAATAGGTCACACCCATCCTGTTCCTTCACTGAAGGATAGTGACTGATTTCATAATGACGATTTCACACATTCTACAGTGCAGGTCAAGTTAGTTCTTAATTGACTTGCCTGGTTAAATCAATAAGGAACTCACTCAGCGTTTTGTATTGTCAGGTTGGTGTCCACTACCACTGGACAGACCACAGTCACACGGTGTTTAGTCGCTGGTCCTCAGAGCCCACCGTTGGACACTGTGTCTTCCTGGACACGGACGGCTTCTGGAAGGCTACAGAGTGTATGGAACAGTTGGCAGGGGCTATCTGCCATGTTCCACACGGTAAGACAGTAATAGAGTAAGCGCTGGGGTCTTGTAATGTAATGGTCGCAGGTTCAATTCCCACAAGGATCACATACCAAAAGTGTAAGCACTTTGGATACAATTGTCTGTTAAGTGGCATAATTAAAATGAGACCGGAGGAAAATTAACCAACCTCAGACAGCAACTGTGTATTTTTTTAAATGAATGAACACTTTCAATGTATCCAGAAGAGAATGTCACCACCCATGAGGACAACGCTGTGAACTGTCCTCACAAGAGCAGCGGACCAAACTGGATCCCCTTCAAGAACAACTGCTACATCTTCCAACTGGCATCGTCCAGATGGGAAGAGTTTGACATGGGCCAGATACTTCAGACATGCAAGAAACTGGGTAAGGAGCAAGGACACTGTTTGGCACAGACATCAGTCTGTGAAGAACTCCATAAACAAGATGCATATTATAAACATGCCTTATAGTCTCAATTAGAAATGCGAAAAGAGGGAGCTCTGCTTTGGCATCAAATATAAAGACAAAGAGTGATGCTCATTGGAGAATGGGGTACAATTTATAGCAACCAAATGAAGTTGCAGCTGTGTGAAAACATCATACTTCCAAAAATCCAAGGCATTCTCTCTTGTGGAAAAGTTTTTAAAAATCCTTCATTTTAGCAGCTATTGCAGAGCAAAACATTCAAACTCACCAACGTGTATTGCTCACCAGTCTTCCTCAGGGTTCACAGGTGCATAGTAGTGACAGGTGAAATGAATGATCATAAATTAAAGGGCCGTGGACAATATTAACCAATAGATAATGAGGAAATAATGCCCCCACCCCCCAAAAAAATATAAATAATAATACAAGTAAATCAATCAATTATAACTATTGGCCAATACAATGTTTCACACAAATAAACAACTCAAGATGAATAAAAGATATATAGGAGCTAAATCTATTTCATTGTTCAACCTTGAAAGACAGTAGCTTTGAGTGTGTGCATCCAGAAAGTAAAAGACACTGAAGCCTGTAATCTCCCCTCTTGTTGATGGATACCACCTCTATGGCCATGGCTTTAAGCAATTGCGGGCTACCATGGCCAGCTTGTTGGTAATGCACGGCCGTGGGATAATTGTCATTCACTGTTTTGATGGCATATTTATGTTCTGCCAGTCTGTCTTTTAGCGTTCTTCTTTGTGCGACTAATATAAAAACAACACCACGGGCACTCCAACCTATAAACAACAAACGCAGGGATGCAATTCACAAAAGATTGGATCTGGTAAGTTATTTTCTTGTGTCATTGAACGTCTTGTTTTTTTTTTTATGTTGGGGCGGTGGTTGCAGTGTCCGCACAGAAAGGTACCAGAGGGTTGGTTTTGACTGTGGGGGGAGTTTATGACTGCACCAGCTTCTCCCTTCGGGTTGGAGCGCGTCCAGAAGAAAAGCATGGAAGCTCAGTGAAAACTTCACCTAATGCAGGGTCACTTTTTATGTTACTCCAATTCTGTTTGATGATATTCTTTATTTGAGATGCCTCTCTGCTGTACTGGGTAACAAAATAGATTTGGTTGGACTTTTGGGGCCTTTGTTATTGTCTAAGCATATTTTCTCTTTCCATGGACTCTGTGTGGAGCTGTAGCAGTTCATTTCCAGATGATCGAAACAGCAAAACTTTGTTATCTGTATCTTCCGTACCACATGATTTTATCAAAAAATTGATTAAGAGGATAACAAACAAAAAATCTCTCCAACCATAGTCCTAAAAACACATTTGCGTAGTTGGGTGCAAAAACAGGCGGCCATTACTGTCCATTTGACTTGTCTGTAGAGTTGGTCCTGAAAAAGAACGTTATTGTTTAGTGCTCGCTCTGTTTGAGAGAGTCTGAGGTTGCGCTTCCCTCTGGCCTGAGTTGAAGATGGTGTTTTAGAGCCTCAAGACCCTCACTGTTTACTAAACTCAGCAAAAAAAGATCATTAGTAAAAATCCAAATAACTTCACAGATCTTCATTGTAAAGGGTTTAAACACTGTTTCCCATGCTTGTTCAATGAACCATAAACAATTAATGAACATGCACCATTGGAACGGTCGTTAAGACACTAACAGCTTACAGACGGTAGGCAATTAAGGTCGCAGTTAGGAAAACTTAGGACACTAAAGAGGCCTTTCCACTGACTCTGAAAAACACTAAAAGAAAGATGCCCAGGGTCCCTGCTCATCTACGTGAACGTGCCTTAGGCATACTGCAAGGAGGCATGAGGCCTGCAGATGTGGCCAGGGAAATGAATTGCAATGTCCATACTGTGAGATGCCTAAGACAGCGCTACAGAGAGACAGGACTGACAGCTGATTATCCTCGCAGTGGCAGACCACGTGTAACAACACCTGCGCAGGATTGGTACATCCAAACATCACACCTGCGGGACAGGTACAGGATGGCAACAACAATTGCCCGAGTTACACCAGGAACGCACAATCCCTCCATCAGGGCTCAGACTGTCCGCAATAGGCTGAGAGAGACTGGACTGAGGGCTTGTAGGACTGTTGTCTGGTGAGGACCTTCCTTACATCACAAACCCACCGTCGCTGGACCCTGCATTACAGGGAAGACATCCTTCTCCCTCATGTGGTACCCTTCCTGCAGGCTCATCCTGACATGACCCTCCAGCATGACAATGCCACTAACCATGCTGCTCGTTCTGTGCGTGATTTCCTTGCAAGACAGGAATGTCAGTGTTCTGCCATGGCCAGCTAAGTACCCGTATCTCAATCCCATTGAGCACGTCTGGGACCTGTTGGATCGGAGGGTGAGGTCTAGGGCCATTCCCCCCAAAAAATGTCTGTGAACTTGCAGGTGCCTTGGTGGAAGAGTGGGGTAACATCTCACAGCAAGAACTGGCAAATCTGGTGCAGTCCATGAGGAGGAGATGCACTGCAGTACTTAATGCAGCTGGTGGCCACACCAGATACTGACTGTTTATTTTGATTTTGAGGGACACATTATTTTGAGGGACACATTATTCCGTTTCTGTTAGTCACATGTCTGTGGAACTTGTTCAGTCTGTCTCAGTTGTTGAATCTTGTTATGTTCATATGAATATTTACACATGTTAAGTTTGCTGAAAATAAACGCAGCTGACAGTGAGAGGACGTTTCTTTTTTTGCTGAGTTTATATCCCAAATGTCAGACACATTCTATGGGAAGAGAGACTGCAGATTCTTTCAAACAATTGTATTATAAGATTTGCAAAAATGAAGCAATCGATCATCCGTAAGAATAGTCCGAGTTGAAAGCTCAACGGACAGAGTTGTCTCTCATCTTTTATTTTAAAAAGTCAGACATCTATGTGGCTGTTAGCAGATGTGTGCAAACAGGGGTGGGGAGCATAGTGTATAAAAGGCGTTTAGCTTGTCTGTAGATTAAGATAGCTGATGTTGACCACCATTGTCTGTTCCTTTCTGCATGTTTCCATCGAGAGGAGTTCCTACAGACAGTACAAACGGGATGTCACATACTGCGGTCGCACCCGGCTCTTATCTGTACGCCCAGAGTTATAACTAAGTCACACAAGACAACAAGCCTGCATCAGGGGAAAAAACACTAGCATAAAACAATGTACAATTCTCTAAGTAAAAACAGCATAGTATGTTTAATTTTGTAATTTTCCGTGACATGTTTCATACAGTATTTTCCACGGGATTACAAGTTGCAGTTCTTGACACAAACCGGCACTTGCAGTTGAAGTCAGATGTTTACATACACCTTAGCCAAATACGTTTAAACTCAGTTTTCACAATTCCTGACATTTAATCCTAGTAAAAATTCCCTGTCTTAGGTCAGTTAGGATCACCACCTTATTTTAAGAATGTGAAATGTCAGAATAATAGTAGAGAGAATTATTTATTTCAGCTTTTATTTCTTTCATCACATTCCCAGTGGGTCAGATGTTTACATACACTCAATTAGTATTTGGTAGCGTTGCCTTTAAATTGTTTAACTTGGGTCAAACGTTTTGGGTAGCCTTCCACAAGCTTAACACATAAGTTGGGTGAATTTTGGCCCATTCCTCCTGACAGAGCTGGTGTAACTGAGTCAGGTTTGTAGGCCTCCTTGCTCACACACGCTTTTTCAGTTCTGCTCACACATTTTCTATGGGATTGAGGTCAGGGCTTTGTGATGGCCACTCCAATACCTTGACTTTGTGTCATGCACAAAGTAATGTCCCAACCGACTTGCCAAAACTATAGTTCGTTAACAAGAAATGGGTGGAGTGGTTGAAAAACGAGTTCTAATGATTCCAACCTAAGTGTATGTAAACATCCGACTTCAACTATGCATTTATTGTCTTGCCCATTCGCCCTCTGGATGGCACACATACACAATCCAATTCATTGTCAAAAAGGCTTAGAAATCCTTCTTTAACCTTTCTCCTCCTCTTCATCTATACTGATCGAAGGGAATTTAAGAAGGGATCATATAAGGGATCGTAGCTTTCACCTGGACAGTCTATGTCATGGAAAGAGCAGGTGTTCTTAATGTTTTATATACTCCTGTGTACAGCCTTTTTAACTTTTCCACAAGAGAGAGTGCCTTGGATATTTGTTTAAATATGATGTTTTTACATAGCTGCAACTTAATGTGGTCGCTATAAGTCTCAATGAGACTTTTTAGAGAGAAAAAAAAAAAATGGACATTGATGCCTGGTCAAAACAGACTTCTTCTGTGGTCTAATTTGAAGGCGTTTATTAATTAAACATAAACACCGCTTATGTACGAGTAATAAAGTCTTTATGAAGTGTTACCGGTTTATGTTCTCCTCAGCTCCTGATGCAGACATCCTGACCATCAGGAACGTAGTGGAGAATGAGTTTGTGAAGGAGCAGCTCCTTCCCTTCAAAGACCTGGTGCAGTTTGTCTGGCTAGGGGTGTTCAACGATGACAACGGTGAGTGGACTGGACCGGGTTCCCCATATTCATCTCCCCAACACTCAGCATGGACAGTGTGTCCTTATTTTTGATCTGCTGTTTGGACTTTCATATTATCATTCATTGCCCTGCATTATGAGGAGACGCTGAATTGGATCCTTGTAAAATGTCTACTGTATCATCAAGTCTGAAGCTTACTCACTGATCGTTGTTCTATTATTGTGTGATAAAACATGTCATAAATGTGTAATGTCAAGAGGTTGCTCCTGTCCTTGGTAGATAACCAGATGAAGTGGTATGACGGTACCAACGTCCAGTACTCTAACTGGGTCGATGGAAGACCAAGCTTCTCAGCCAGCGATGAGTTCATGGCAGGTCTCAACACTGACGGAGTCTGGAAGATATTCACTAAGAAACACCACTTCAGTCCCTTCAAGCAGAGAAGCATCGTGGCCTGCAAACTGGATAAAGGTTGGTAGACCCCATTCAGACAAACATACTTCACCCATTCACAAGGAGTACTAATCATTATTTTATTTTGTTACGATAAAATAATACATTTTGCACTTGATTGACTCTATTAAGCTGTTTTCTTCGTCCCCGAGACTCTAAGGACCAATACAATCAGTCGGCCAGGGACTTTGAGCGCTATGGCAACCTGAGCTACCACGTGATAACCAGGAAGTTGAGCTGGTTCCAGGCCCTGGAGGAGTGTGGCCGCGGCAACGGACACCTGGCCAGCGTGCATGGCACCAGGCACAACGCTCACATAGAGCTTATCGCCAAGCGAGACGGCTTCCCGCTGTGGATCGGTCTGTCCAGTCAGGATGTAAGGGAGCTCAGCCACAATGCCACTAACACGGCGGCCATTTTCTATTGAGAATAACGCCATCTTTTGCAGAAATTTAGCTCAGAACACTAAACGGCAGTTAGACACTAAATTCAACATTTTCTAAGCACCTCCAGTGTGAAGTTTGTTGAGTAATACTGCATCCCCCTCCCCTCTCTGTGCAGGCTAGTGGCTCTCAGTCTTATGAGTGGTCCGATGGGACTAAGTATCACTACAGTCAGGCGGGACTCTCTGACACTGTTGTCACGTCCAGCTCAGACCCTCAGAGTGTCTGTGTATACATCACTCCCCATGGCACCTGGATGAGAATGGACTGCAATGCCAAGCTGGACGGAGCCATCTGCTACAACACAACCGTCACCACCCCCACTCAGAGTAAGACCCAGTCCTATTACCTAGCCTATTACAACAATGCCATCACCACCCCTATTAGAAATATATCAACACCCCCAGTACCTAGCCTATTAGAATTACATCCCCACTCAAGAGTAAGACCCAGTCCTACAGTCTTAGTACCTAGCCTATTAGAATTACATCCCCACTCAGAGTAAGACCCAGTCCTACAGTCTTAGTACCTAGCCTATTAGAATTACATCCCCACTCAGAGTAAGACCCAGTCCTACAGTCTTAGTACCTAGCCTATTAATATTACATCACCACTCAGAGTAAGACCCAGTCCTACAGTCATAATACCTAGCCTATTAGTATTACATCTCCACCCCCACTCAGAGTAAGACCCAGTCCTACAGTCATAATACCTAGCCTATTAGAATTAAATCCCCACTCAGAGTAAGACCCAGTCCTACAGTCTTAGTACCTAGCCTATTAGTATTACATCTCCACCCCCACTCAGAGTAAGACCCAGTCCCACAGTTTTAGTACCTAGCCTATTAAAATTACATCCCCACTCAGAGTAAGACCCAGTCCTACAGTCTTAATACCTAGCCTATTAGAATTAAATCCCCACTCAGAGTAAGACCCAGTCCTACAGTTTTAGTACCTAGCCTATTAGTATTACATCACCACTCAGAGTAAGACCCAGTCCTACAGTCTTAATACCTAGCCTATTAGAATTAAATCCCCACTCAGAGTAAGACCCAGTCCTACAGTCCTAGTACCTAGCCTATTGGAATTACATCCCCACTCAGAGTAAGACCCAGTCCTACAGTCTTAATACCTAGCCTATAAGAATTATATCACCATCCCCACTCAGAGTAAGACCCAGTCCTACAGTCCTAGTACCACTCGGAGTAAGACCCAGTCTAACAGTCTTAATACCTAGCCTATAAGAATTATATCACCACCCCCACTCAGAGTAAGACCCAGTCCTACAGTCCTAGTACCACTCGGAGTAAGACCCAGTCTAACAGTCTTAATACCTAGCCTATTAGAATTACATCCCCACTCAGAGTAAGACCCAGTCCTACAGTCTTAGTACCTAGCCTATTAGTATTACATCTCCACCCCCACTCAGAGTAAGACCCAGTCCTACAGTCTTAGTACCTAGCCTATTAGAATTACATCCCCACTCAGAGTAAGACCCAGTCCTACAGTCTTAGTACCTAGCCTATTAATATTACATCACCACTCAGAGTAAGACCCAGTCCTACAGTCTTAGTACCTAGCCTATTAGTATTACATCTCCACCCCCACTCAGAGTAAGACCCAGTCCTACAGTCTTAATACCTAGCCTATTAGAATTAAATCCCCACTCAGAGTAAGACCCAGTCCTACAGTTTTAGTACCTAGCCTATTAGTATTACATCCCCACTCAGAGTAAGACCCAGTCCTACAGTCTTAATACCTAGCCTATAAGAATTATATCACCATCCACACTCAGAGTAAGACCCAGTCCTACAGTCCTAGTACCACTCGGAGTAAGACCCAGTCTAACAGTCTTAATACCTAGCCTATAAGAATTATATCACCACCCCCACTCAGAGTAAGACCCAGTCCTACAGTCCTAGTACCACTCAGAGTAAGACCCAGTCTAACAGTCTTAATACCTAGCCTATTAGAATTACATCCCCACTCAGAGTAAGACCCAGTCCTACATTCTTAGTACCTAGCCTATTAGAATTACATCCCCACTCAGAGTAAGACCCAGTCCTACAGTCTTAGTACCTAGCCTATTAGAATTACATCCCCACTCAGAGTAAGACCCAGTCCAACAGTCATAGTACCACTCGGAGTAAGACCCAGTCCTACAGTCCTAGTACCTAGCCTATTAATATTACATCACCACTCAGAGTAAGACCCAGTCCTACAGTCCTAGTACCTAGCCTATTAATATTATATCACCACTCAGAGTAAGACCCAGTCCTACAGTCCTAGTACCTAGCCTATTAGTATTACATCACCACTCAGAGTAAGACCCAGTCCTACAGTCCTAGTACCTAGCCTATTAGTATTACATCACCACTCGGAGTAAGACCCAGTCTAACAGTCTTAATACCTAGCCTATTAGAATTACATCCCCACTCAGAGTAAGACCCAGTCCTACAGTCTTAGTACCTAGCCTATTAGTATTACATCTCCACCCCCACTCAGAGTAAGACCCAGTCCTACAGTCTTAGTACCTAGCCTATTAGAATTACATCCCCACTCAGAGTAAGACCCAGTCCTACAGTCTTAGTACCTAGCCTATTAATATTACATCTCCACCCCCACTCAGAGTAAGACCCAGTCCTACAGTCTTAATACCTAGCCTATTAGAATTAAATCCCCACTCAGAGTAAGACCCAGTCCTACAGTTTTAGTACCTAGCCTATTAGTATTACATCCCCACTCAGAGTAAGACCCAGTCCTACAGTCTTAATACCTAGCCTATAAGAATTATATCACCATCCACACTCAGAGTAAGACCCAGTCCTACAGTCCTAGTACCACTCGGAGTAAGACCCAGTCTAACAGTCTTAATACCTAGCCTATAAGAATTATATCACCACCCCCACTCAGAGTAAGACCCAGTCCTACAGTCCTAGTACCACTCAGAGTAAGACCCAGTCCTACATTCTTAGTACCTAGCCTATTAGAATTACATCCCCACTCAGAGTAAGACCCAGTCCTACAGTCTTAGTACCTAGCCTATTAGAATTACATCCCCACTCAGAGTAAGACCCAGTCCAACAGTCATAGTACCACTCGGAGTAAGACCCAGTCCTACAGTCCTAGTACCTAGCCTATTAATATTACATCACCACTCAGAGTAAGACCCAGTCCTACAGTCCTAGTACCTAGCCTATTAATATTATATCACCACTCAGAGTAAGACCCAGTCCTACAGTCCTAGTACCTAGCCTATTAGTATTACATCACCACTCAGAGTAAGACCCAGTCCTACAGTCCTAGTACCTAGCCTATTAGTATTACATCACCACTCGGAGTAAGACCCAGTCTAACAGTCTTAATACCTAGCCTATTAGAATTACATCCCCACTCAGAGTAAGACCCAGTCCTACAGTCTTAGTACCTAGCCTATTAGTATTACATCTCCACCCCCACTCAGAGTAAGACCCAGTCCTACAGTCTTAGTACCTAGCCTATTAGAATTACATCCCCACTCAGAGTAAGACCCAGTCCTACAGTCTTAGTACCTAGCCTATTAGTATTACATCTCCACCCCCACTCAGAGTAAGACCCAGTCCTACAGTCTTAATACCTAGCCTATTAGAATTAAATCCCCACTCAGAGTAAGACCCAGTCCTACAGTTTTAGTACCTAGCCTATTAGTATTACATCCCCACTCAGAGTAAGACCCAGTCCTACAGTCTTAATACCTAGCCTATAAGAATTATATCACCATCCACACTCAGAGTAAGACCCAGTCCTACAGTCCTAGTACCACTCGGAGTAAGACCCAGTCTAACAGTCTTAATACCTAGCCTATAAGAATTATATCACCACCCCCACTCAGAGTAAGACCCAGTCCTACAGTCCTAGTACCACTCAGAGTAAGACCCAGTCTAACAGTCTTAATACCTAGCCTATTAGAATTACATCCCCACTCAGAGTAAGACCCAGTCCTACATTCTTAGTACCTAGCCTATTAGAATTACATCCCCACTCAGAGTAAGACCCAGTCCTACAGTCTTAGTACCTAGCCTATTAGAATTACATCCCCACTCAGAGTAAGACCCAGTCCAACAGTCATAGTACCACTCGGAGTAAGACCCAGTCCTACAGTCCTAGTACCTAGCCTATTAATATTACATCACCACTCAGAGTAAGACCCAGTCCTACAGTCCTAGTACCTAGCCTATTAATATTATATCACCACTCAGAGTAAGACCCAGTCCTACAGTCCTAGTACCTAGCCTATTAGTATTACATCACCACTCAGAGTAAGACCCAGTCCTACAGTCCTAGTACCTAGCCTATTAGTATTACATCACCACTCGGAGTAAGACCCAGTCTAACAGTCTTAATACCTAGCCTATTAGAATTACATCCCCACTCAGAGTAAGACCCAGTCCTACAGTCTTAGTACCTAGCCTATTAGTATTACATCTCCACCCCCACTCAGAGTAAGACCCAGTCCTACAGTCTTAGTACCTAGCCTATTAGAATTACATCCCCACTCAGAGTAAGACCCAGTCCTACAGTCTTAGTACCTAGCCTATTAATATTACATCACCACTCAGAGTAAGACCCAGTCCTACAGTCTTAGTACCTAGCCTATTAGTATTACATCTCCACCCCCACTCAGAGTAAGACCCAGTCCTACAGTCTTAATACCTAGCCTATTAGAATTAAATCCCCACTCAGAGTAAGACCCAGTCCTACAGTTTTAGTACCTAGCCTATTAGTATTACATCCCCACTCAGAGTAAGACCCAGTCCTACAGTCTTAATACCTAGCCTATAAGAATTATATCACCATCCACACTCAGAGTAAGACCCAGTCCTACAGTCCTAGTACCACTCAGAGTAAGACCCAGTCCTACATTCTTAGTACCTAGCCTATTAGAATTACATCCCCACTCAGAGTAAGACCCAGTCCTACAGTCTTAGTACCTAGCCTATTAGAATTACATCCCCACTCAGAGTAAGACCCAGTCCAACAGTCATAGTACCACTCGGAGTAAGACCCAGTCCTACAGTCCTAGTACCTAGCCTATTAATATTACATCACCACTCAGAGTAAGACCCAGTCCTACAGTCCTAGTACCTAGCCTATTAATATTATATCACCACTCAGAGTAAGACCCAGTCCTACAGTCCTAGTACCTAGCCTATTAGTATTACATCACCACTCAGAGTAAGACCCAGTCCTACAGTCCTAGTACCTAGCCTATTAGTATTACATCACCACTCGGAGTAAGACCCAGTCTAACAGTCTTAATACCTAGCCTATTAGAATTACATCCCCACTCAGAGTAAGACCCAGTCCTACAGTCTTAGTACCTAGCCTATTAGTATTACATCTCCACCCCCACTCAGAGTAAGACCCAGTCCTACAGTCTTAGTACCTAGCCTATTAGAATTACATCCCCACTCAGAGTAAGACCCAGTCCTACAGTCTTAGTACCTAGCCTATTAGTATTACATCTCCACCCCCACTCAGAGTAAGACCCAGTCCTACAGTCTTAATACCTAGCCTATTAGAATTAAATCCCCACTCAGAGTAAGACCCAGTCCTACAGTTTTAGTACCTAGCCTATTAGTATTACATCCCCACTCAGAGTAAGACCCAGTCCTACAGTCCTAGTACCTAGCCTATTGGAATTACATCCCCACTCAGAGTAAGACCCAGTCCTACAGTCTTAATACCTAGCCTATAAGAATTATATCACCATCCCCACTCAGAGTAAGACCCAGTCCTACAGTCCTAGTACCACTCGGAGTAAGACCCAGTCTAACAGTCTTAATACCTAGCCTATAAGAATTATATCACCACCCCCACTCAGAGTAAGACCCAGTCCTACAGTCCTAGTACCACTCGGAGTAAGACCCAGTCTAACAGTCTTAATACCTAGCCTATTAGAATTACATCCCCACTCAGAGTAAGACCCAGTCCTACAGTCTTAGTACCTAGCCTATTAGTATTACATCTCCACCCCCACTCAGAGTAAGACCCAGTCCTACAGTCTTAGTACCTAGCCTATTAGAATTACATCCCCACTCAGAGTAAGACCCAGTCCTACAGTCTTAGTACCTAGCCTATTAATATTACATCACCACTCAGAGTAAGACCCAGTCCTACAGTCTTAGTACCTAGCCTATTAGTATTACATCTCCACCCCCACTCAGAGTAAGACCCAGTCCTACAGTCTTAATACCTAGCCTATTAGAATTAAATCCCCACTCAGAGTAAGACCCAGTCCTACAGTTTTAGTACCTAGCCTATTAGTATTACATCCCCACTCAGAGTAAGACCCAGTCCTACAGTCTTAATACCTAGCCTATAAGAATTATATCACCATCCACACTCAGAGTAAGACCCAGTCCTACAGTCCTAGTACCACTCGGAGTAAGACCCAGTCTAACAGTCTTAATACCTAGCCTATAAGAATTATATCACCACCCCCACTCAGAGTAAGACCCAGTCCTACAGTCCTAGTACCACTCGGAGTAAGACCCAGTCTAACAGTCTTAATACCTAGCCTATTAGAATTACATCCCCACTCAGAGTAAGACCCAGTCCTACATTCTTAGTACCTAGCCTATTAGAATTACATCCCCACTCAGAGTAAGACCCAGTCCTACAGTCTTAGTACCTAGCCTATTAGAATTACATCCCCACTCAGAGTAAGACCCAGTCCAACAGTCATAGTACCACTCGGAGTAAGACCCAGTCCTACAGTCCTAGTACCTAGCCTATTAATATTACATCACCACTCAGAGTAAGACCCAGTCCTACAGTCCTAGTACCTAGCCTATTAATATTATATCACCACTCAGAGTAAGACCCAGTCCTACAGTCCTAGTACCTAGCCTATTAGTATTACATCACCACTCAGAGTAAGACCCAGTCCTACAGTCTTAGTACCTAGCCTATTAGTATTACATCTCCACCCCCACTCAGAGTAAGACCCAGTCCTACAGTCTTAGTACCTAGCCTATTAGAATTACATCCCCACTCAGAGTAAGACCCAGTCCTACAGTCTTAGTACCTAGCCTATTAGTATTACATCTCCACCCCCACTCAGAGTAAGACCCAGTCCTACAGTCTTAATACCTAGCCTATTAGAATTAAATCCCCACTCAGAGTAAGACCCAGTCCTACAGTTTTAGTACCTAGCCTATTAGTATTACATCCCCACTCAGAGTAAGACCCAGTCCTACAGTCCTAGTACCTAGCCTATTGGAATTACATCCCCACTCAGAGTAAGACCCAGTCCTACAGTCTTAATACCTAGCCTATAAGAATTATATCACCATCCCCACTCAGAGTAAGACCCAGTCCTACAGTCCTAGTACCACTCGGAGTAAGACCCAGTCTAACAGTCTTAATACCTAGCCTATAAGAATTATATCACCACCCCCACTCAGAGTAAGACCCAGTCCTACAGTCCTAGTACCACTCGGAGTAAGACCCAGTCTAACAGTCTTAATACCTAGCCTATTAGAATTACATCCCCACTCAGAGTAAGACCCAGTCCTACAGTCTTAGTACCTAGCCTATTAGTATTACATCTCCACCCCCACTCAGAGTAAGACCCAGTCCTACAGTCTTAGTACCTAGCCTATTAGAATTACATCCCCACTCAGAGTAAGACCCAGTCCTACAGTCTTAGTACCTAGCCTATTAATATTACATCACCACTCAGAGTAAGACCCAGTCCTACAGTCTTAGTACCTAGCCTATTAGTATTACATCTCCACCCCCACTCAGAGTAAGACCCAGTCCTACAGTCTTAATACCTAGCCTATTAGAATTAAATCCCCACTCAGAGTAAGACCCAGTCCTACAGTTTTAGTACCTAGCCTATTAGTATTACATCCCCACTCAGAGTAAGACCCAGTCCTACAGTCTTAATACCTAGCCTATAAGAATTATATCACCATCCACACTCAGAGTAAGACCCAGTCCTACAGTCCTAGTACCACTCGGAGTAAGACCCAGTCTAACAGTCTTAATACCTAGCCTATAAGAATTATATCACCACCCCCACTCAGAGTAAGACCCAGTCCTACAGTCCTAGTACCACTCGGAGTAAGACCCAGTCTAACAGTCTTAATACCTAGCCTATTAGAATTACATCCCCACTCAGAGTAAGACCCAGTCCTACATTCTTAGTACCTAGCCTATTAGAATTACATCCCCACTCAGAGTAAGACCCAGTCCTACAGTCTTAGTACCTAGCCTATTAGAATTACATCCCCACTCAGAGTAAGACCCAGTCCAACAGTCATAGTACCACTCGGAGTAAGACCCAGTCCTACAGTCCTAGTACCTAGCCTATTAATATTACATCACCACTCAGAGTAAGACCCAGTCCTACAGTCCTAGTACCTAGCCTATTAATATTATATCACCACTCAGAGTAAGACCCAGTCCTACAGTCCTAGTACCTAGCCTATTAGTATTACATCACCACTCAGAGTAAGACCCAGTCCTACAGTCCTAGTACCTAGCCTATTAGTATTACATCACCACTCAGAGTAAGACCCTGTCCTACAGTCCTAGTACCTAGCCTATTAGTATTACATCACCACTCAGAGTAAGACCCTGTCCTACAGTCCTAGTACCTAGCCTATTAGTATTTATTTATTATACACACAACTTGAATTCTAGTGTAAAGAAGACGTTGATGTCAGTGAGCGATCTGAGCAGAATTTGTTGCAGAGGTTTACACACCAATCTTTTAAGATCCCATAAAATAAATCCCTCTGATTTGTTTGTCTGAATCAGGATCGAACCTCCCAGCTCCCCAGGTGGCCAACAACTGCCCTCAGAACAGTGGCTCTCAGAACAGTGGCTCTAAGTGGGTTGAGCACCAGGACCACTGCTATGCTTTTGACATGACCTTCTATAACTACTCTGTGTACAGCATGGAGGATGCCAAGAGCATCTGTGAAAGGCTTGGTAAGTCACCCACTAGCTCTCCTATTTGACACGTATATATTTCTGTATTACTGTGTATAAGTTGTATTGAACATTGTATTATTGCAGCGTCTTGGGTTAGGTTGTTATGGTAAGAGAATGGTTTCCCTATAACCAACCTGATTAAATACATTTTTTAAATATTTACTCTAAACCGGTAGTTTGGTTCCTGGATGCTGATTATCTGACAGCTATGGTATATCAGATATTGTAAACTGAGTGGTTTGAGCCCTGAATGCTGATTGGCTGACAGCCGTGGTATATCAGTCCTCATACCACAGGTATGACAAAAAAAATACTTTTCACTGTTCGAGCGGCAGGTAGCCTATGAGGTTAGAGCGTTGGGCCAGTAACTGAAAGGTTTCTGGTTTGAATACCAGAGCTGACAGGGTAAAATAAATATGAAATAAAATCTGTCGCTGTACCCTTGTGCAAGGTACGTAACCCTAATTGTTTCATTAGCGTTGTACAATGGCGACCCTGGTCAGGAGGAGTTGGGATATGCAAAAAACAAAAAAACATTTCCATTACAGACTTGTGTGTAACAGGACAAATATAAGCGCCCTCCAAATGATTATTCAAATTACGTTGGTAACCAGTTTGTAATAGCAATAAGGCACCTCGGGGTTTGTGATATATAGCTAATATACGACGGCTTTGGGCTTTGTCCAGGTACTCTGTGTTGTCTCGCTTAAGAACAACCCTTAGCCATGGTATATTGGCCATATACCACACCCCCTCGGGCCTTATTGGTTAATTAGTACACCACGATCAGATCAGGTGGTTTCTTACTTACAGTACAGTACATGTATGTCTTCTTTTTGCCTTTGATTGACAGATGCACAGCTGCTGACCATAATGACCAGAGAGGAGAATGACTTTGTCTCTGGCTACATGGCAGACAACCCTCTCATCACCAGTAGGGTGTGGCTCGGCATGGACCTGGACAAACAAGGTAAACTGACCTGACCCGTACAATAGGATAGGCTTGTTACTTATTACTATATACGGATGTTATTAGACATGATATTTGTATTGGACAGTAGTCTCCATCTTAGGAAGTTCTGTGTGCACTTCATTTGGAAAGTCAGGCACTTTAAAATACATAAAGATCCTACATGCCAATACAGTACATTATACTCAAATAAAGTTGTCTATTTTAACTCAGCATCGAATCAGTAATGCTTCTGTGTTTCCTCTGTCTTCCAGGTCAGCCAGTAGGCTGGGTGGACGGTTCCTCTCTGGCCTTCTCTAACTGGGAGACCAACGGTTCTGCTAGTGGGGTGAAGACAGCGACCCAGCAGAACCCCTGTGCTGTCATGGTGTCTGCCGACGGAGGCATCTGGAGCAGAGTCAGCTGCAAGGACAGCCACAGCCGCATCGTCTGCAAAGTACCCGCACGTGAGTACAATAGTGCCATGTTTTTTTACTAGGTGGATAGCAGCATGCTCTGGTGACTGCTCCAAGCTAATGCATGTAACAAGAGTTGATTTATAGCTCATAGATTTCCCCGGCTTCGCTATGGTTATTATATATTTGTAAACATTGATGTGCTTGAAACAGGGACTTTCTTGGCCAGTTTGGAGATGTGTTTCTGACTGGCTGTGTTGTCTCCAGGGTCAGGAAGCGCCCCGGTGGTGCTGGTCTTCTTCCTGGTCGTCCTCACCTCTCTCCTGGCGGCCATCGGCTTCGTCGTTTATAAGAAGAGCAGGGCCAGATTCAACTCCACCGTGCGCTACAGGAGAACCATTGATGATGCTGACAGCACTAGTATTATGGATGCAGAGTGAGACTTGTCTTGACTTCATCTATGCAGTTTAAAGAAGCAGTTATGTGCCTACAGTATGGAAATATTATGCAAACTGAAACCTGGCTTCCGTTTCATTTAATTTATTTGTATAAATTCCCAAGCAGTTTTTTTTGTATTTTCTGCGATATTGTAAATATTGGCAAAAGGATTGTGAAAGTCCCCAAAAGTCCCCAAACTAGCTGCCACATTGAACAGTTGCTGCAGGGTTGGACTTTGGGTTGACAAAAAAGGCACTGGATACGTGATGCTTGTTGTCAGGGTATTTTTCCTTCTCGGAAGCACTGATGTTTTTCTGTTTTCACTCTAATGGAGGAAGACGTGCTTTTCTCTGATGGTCATCGAACAAAAGAAGAAACAACTGCATCATGGCACTGTTATTAATAGAACTATAATATTTATTAGCTTGGCATAGTTCCATAATTTCTTACAATTATTTACAGTCTAATACAAGTAGTCGAGCTAATGCAGTCCAACACAGACGTCCTTAGAGAATTTGGATAGTGGCATGCATTCTCATTTGCCATTTCAACTACAAGCAATTCATCCCAACTGTAAATGCCATTGATGCATTGGTTTCTGTTTTGTCATGACTGTAACCTCCCTCTCCTATGCACTCAAACTCCTGAGAACATTTGCACTTTAAATTGAAATGTTTTGTGAATAATGCCTTTAGCAGTTGTTTCAAAGGTCGCTACTGGCTGAGGCCTCAAACTGCACACACAGCTGCTGTAAATGCTTTGTAAATATACAAAATGTATTTTATTATGGAGAATCTTAACCAAAGATTTTTTTTTTTTTTTATCTTGTGAATGTTAACCTGGACATTCCTCTAGACTTTATTTGGATCTGCCTTGCAACAATGCTTGTTAACTAGGATTACCATTCTCAAATGTTCCAACATTCATATTTACATTGGTCCCAAGCAGACCATCCACTCTGGTCAAATATGGTCATGGTCTTCCAATAAAAAAGGTTTGTCTTTAAGGGCTGGGTCATGTCATTTTTGTTGTTGAGGAAATGAAGATGTCAGACTTGGGTATCACTGTGACCTACCACAACTTGCATGAGCTTCGTTTTGAGGGAAGGACAGAGGACAAGGAATTGAGGAAGGAATAATTGAGAAAGCCCTGGAATTTGGCTCAGGAGTTCCTCTAATTTAGACTGGGATTCAATCTAAGGCGCTACAAAGCTACTGTACAACCTGGATTGAATCCCTGCCTCAATCAAGGATCGCGTTCCCCTGCCACAACTGTGTAGTCAGGCACCAGGCTGCTAGAGCATGTGGTTAGCTGATATGTAAAAACCCTAGCCAGGCATGTGTCCACATCTGAGCAGAGGAACACGACCTTGTGACGAGGGAAGCTGACAGACTGAACTAATGTGATTGGTTGGATGAAAGCTCAGTGGGAAGAGCTTGTGACATGCCACTGGGCAGAGTTCAGATGCCTGTATAATAAAATGTAAAAAGGCTTATGGTTGGTAGGTTGGAGGGCGTTACACGCAGATCGCGACCTGCAAAGTTACTTGTTCAAATCCCAATTGGGACTTTGTTTCCAACCGTACATTATAAACTAAATACATTTCTAATCTAACCTAACTTTGAACAGCTTCAAATCTGTTAACGCAGATTGTGCCTTCCTCACCCCTAGTGCAGTGGGATAGGTTCAAATCTTGCCAATAACATTTGCTCAACTACCTGGTCCAGGAAACAAATGCCCTTTAATGAAAAAAGATGCCGCCACTAGCACGTCATGCAAATTACGTTTACAGGAGGAATCCCAACCTGTATAAAGTGGTAATAACAAATTTAGCTAGTTGTACCAGACATTTTATAAAGACTACTAGTGTATCATTTAAACGTGTGCATGCTTTTTAGCCTTTGGGAAAAAAACTTAATCCTGAAGGGGGTGAGGAAATTAAACTCTTCTCAGTAGGGTACACCTAAGTATCTTCGGTCGGAGGAGGCTACCAAGGAGCAAATTCCTTCCGTTAAACTATTAAGGAATTGCCACAACATATGGCGACCGGTTTCTGGGTCACGGAGAAGAGCATGGTGTTTACCTCAATTGAGAAGCTCCGTGTCCTTTTAACTATAGAGGTTTTTGAGCAACAGTTGTTGAAATGGCATACATTAACCCTACTTCCTATATTAACTTGTGTCCTTGTTCAGTTTTGTTCAATGAAATGTTGCCTGCAAACAGCTGTACATTCAAAACTTTATTGCAAGTTTTAGGGGCAAGCAAAATAGCATTTTCATACTACAGACAAAAACAGAACAAACTCAATTATTCAGCTGTGAAAAGTAAAGTTGTCACTTTCTTTCAACACAATTTTTTCAAAGGGGATAATTTGCCACTTCTTGATAGATTCTCCTCGAAACACACCCCTTCTCCCAACCCGCTAAACTAACGAACCAGTGGTGTTTTGGATTCCATTTCTTTCTTTTTTTACACAATATCTCACCACGGTGGAGAGATCTGCTTTTTTAGAGCAGTAACATTTAAAGCACTCGTGGTATAACAGTTCAAAAGGATAGCTTGCATTTTAACGGAGTAAAGCGCACTCAAATCTGGAGACCTAAAGGAAAGGCCAAATTAACAATAGTGGGATATAAAGCATTTCCTCACCTCGGTTCACTTCAACGTCAGTCTGCATATCTATGACATCATTACCTCTACGTCAGGAGTGACTTCCCGTCTACTTGGCATTGGCTTCAAAAATCCCACAAGCCATTGCACTCAGTAAAATCACGAGGTGAAACAGAGCAACAGAATGGGTTGCTACTGGAAGGTAACTCGTTCAACTAATCGCCCCCCCCCGATCAATTGTACTCCTCTTCCAGGTCTTCATCGAGGTCACAGAAATCGATTGACGGCCGGGTATCAACCACCTCCTCTTCATCTGACTCCCCATAAGAGCCTGCAGCAGAGGGAACAATTATCAGTCAAACCAGAGACTAGTTTATTAGTAGTCCATTTCATTATTTTTGAATAAACAGTTGCAAAATGTATCTTTTAGTTTAGAATGGTGTTCAAAAGTAAAATATTAAGACAATTTAAATGGTGATGAATACTGCAGTGCACACCATGATATCAACGCAACTAATAACCTCCACTGAGATGACCTTGTGCATAGTTACCTGAAGGGGAATTATTCACAGCGTTGCTGGGCAAAAAATAAAAAAAGTGTGCAGAGCTCTCGTCATGCTACGTGTAGAAACACATATGGGCCTTTAACATCAGAGAAGGTCAATATAATCAAATACTTACCCATCAGTTCATTAACAGTGACTAACAGCCCCGTATCAAGTTATTAAAACATGTGTACACAGCATTGGGGAGAAATTATTCAAGAACGTACTTTCAAGATTGTCCATGTGTTCATGAAGGGTCCTCGCCAGGTTGAAAAACTGAGCGAGAGAGGGGGAAATGTTTTTTTTTTGTTTTTTTAAACACTGAATCCTACTACATTTGAATTAAATATTTTTTTCCCCCACAATACAATAGTTAGTGAATTATGAGGCCAAAGAAAAGCATTGGGCTTAACATTCAAAATGACTTCTCTGCACCCAGTGCAAATGACTGACATTTAGAATTTGTTTTGCATGGTGGTGCCGGGTGTAGGCGTGAGTTCTTACCCCGGCGTCGTTGGCAGCTCCGAGCACATCAGAGAACCTCTGCTCACACAGGTGTAGCAACACCACCAGGTAAAGGCCACAGCTGATGAACTCGTACTCAGACTGGACAGAAAGGGAAAGAAAGGAAGTGGTCACTTAAAACTGCAGATATGCGTTAAACTCAAGTTAGGACTGGGTCCCAGGCAGGTAAACCTTAAAGTTAACATTTTACGGAACAGTTGGTTTTAAGTGTCCCGTTCCGGTATTCTACAGTTGAATGAGCAGCACAGGAGTGATTTCCTGCCACACGTTTCCCCATTCACAGTCTAACAGTTAGATAATGGATGACTAGGAGACGTCTGGGGTTAACTGAACGTCCCCTCACCCGCTCATGTGTCCTGTGTAGCTCGTTGATGTCAAAGTTCTCAATGTTCAGGTGCAGCTTTTCTTTGCACAGCTCACACGTGGTGATGGCATCCAGATTAGTGCCTGGACAAGAGGGGGAAAGACAGTAAACAAATGTGCAATCGTCGCATAATGCACCGAGGGGCAGAAAATCATTTGTTAAGGTCAGAGAGAGAGAAAGTATTCTTACCAGAGCTGATTTTGGAACGCAGCCACTTCTTGATGCAGTCCTGGTGAACATACTGCAGACTGCCTGTACAGCGGCAGGGCTCGATCAGAGGGTTGGAGGGAGACTCCAAACCCATTTGGCAAATACGACACAGGTCCCCTTCCTCCTCGTCAGAGTCCTCCAACAGCAGGCTACAGGGGAGAGAGAGAAAGAGGTTTATTTACAGTGATCAACTATTCAAATTAGAGGAAAATAATTCAAGTGTCGATCCTGCCAAAGAGGCATTTGAATGACAAGACGAGTGCGGCCACAATAAAGACAATGGACAACACAGGGACAGTGCCATGTACAACAGGGGGATGGGACACCACAAGCATGCAGGTTCAGACCACTCCCCAGCAAGCTCAGAGAAGGACAGCCTCCCCACCTCTCCTGGATCTTCCTCAGTCTCTCAGGGTCTCTGGAGGAGGTGGGTTTCTCCTGGCCCTCCGGTTGGCTCCTGGCAGCGCCCGTCATGTCCACGGCGATCATGACGTTGTCGTGGACACGGAACAGTGGGCTGCTCATGAACCGCGCCAAACGCTGACTACTCCCCGCCATGTCTCTCAACTCCTCCTGTAGGGCGGCACTAGCACCCATCGCCCCCGAGGCTGCCGCCGCCGCAGCCACCGCTCCTTCGTCGTCCTCCTCCTCGTCTTCGTCCGCCTTGGCCTCGGGGGTGTCTCTACTCCTGAGGGGGAACTGGGTACCACGGTAATCCTCATCGGCACCGGACGCCAGGCGAGCGCTTTCGTCCCGTCCTTCTCTTCTACGGCGGGAGAAGAGAGGAGTGCAGCGGGTCCGGATGGAAGACGACAGCCAGGAGGAACCTGAAGTACTACTTCCAACACCACCACTGGTGCTGCCCCCTCTCCAGGCCTCCAGGCCAGGCTGGGGCTCCGGGACACGCTGGGTCTGGCCCTCCTGGACCGGGGATAGGCCCTGTCTGCGACGCCTCAGGAAGGCAAAGGCCTGGGCCGCGTCAGAGCCTCTGGGAACGGGCTCCACGCTTACGGGTCGGACGCTCTCCTCGCTGGTAGCCACGGGTGCGTGGCTGGGGCCTTCTCCTCCAGAGACAGGGCTGTCCTCGGTCGAGTCGAAGGAACGGGAGGCGGAGCCAGAGCTGGAGCCGCTGGAGTCCTGGCTGGAGCGCCGAGAGAAGAGGCGGGAGAGGAGGCGGCGGGTGGAGCGACGTCCATCGGATGCCTCGCCACCCTCAGGGGTTGTCCTGGGGGTGGAGGTTGGCGCGGAGGGAGGGGGGCTGGAGTCCCGGGCCTCCCGTCTTGCTGAGGGGGTTGTGTACCAAGAGGGGCGAGAGGTAACGGAGACTCCTAGAGCGGGCTCTCGGCTCTCAGTGGGCTCCTTGGCGGTGCGGAGGGTGGAGGTGGTGAGGGTGGAGGTGGTCAGGGAGCGGCCGGTGGCCCGGGAGGTGGAGGTGGTGGAGTCCCGGGCCAGTGGGGAGCGCTGGTAGGTGGAAGAGAGGTGGCGGCTGAGGGAGCTGCTCTCCCTGCTAGAGGAAGAGGAGGAGTAGAGGGTCTCCTTGGGCCGGGCCCCCTGGGCATAGGTGGAGGTCACACGGTCTGGCCGGTCTAAAACACAAACATGTCCACATTAGCGATTGCATGCGTGTCAGTATTATGTTTGCGTGTTTATGTTTTATGACTGAATGCGTGCGTAAATGTGCCAATAGGTTTGTAAGTCAATGCACACAAATGAGTCACTGTGTGATTACATACAAAGGGATGAGGTGAGTCCGGAGCTTCTATAGCTAGTGTTATCAGCCACACTGGACAGACTCCTCGCCTCGCTCCTCTTCTCCAGCTCCCTTCTGGACCACAGAGGCTCTGAGGAGGAAGAGGAGGAGGAAGAAGAAGAGGAGGACGACGACCTGGACAGAGGCCGGTACGACTTCCACGACGACAAATCTAAACACAAGGTGCCAGTTTGTTATTCACCTGCATGTTTGAAAAGTTAAGTTGGTTAAACCATGAAGGATTTAGGAATCATTAACACGTTTCATCAATGTGGTAAAGTTAACAACTGAAGATGTAATATTATCATCACTCAAAGCAATGGCGATGATTGTTTGCATGATTATCACAAGACCTGCGCTCATCAAGTGTATGGAAACTAACAGCAGTATATTTAAAGGAAAAGTTCACTTAAAAAAAACATTTGCCAGGTATCTTCATACATTAAAAAGGGCTCAAGGAAAGAGACTGAAAACATTTGTAACTCTTGAGCTCTCCTTTGAACCAGGGGTCAGATACCTGAGTCTCTGTTGAGGACACTGCTGGAGTAGGAGGAGCCAGTCACAGAGGGGCTTGTTGTATATGCAGCTCTGTTGATATAAGACAGTTTGGCCCGTTTGGTATCCCCATCATCAGTTGGGTTGCTGAGAAGTCCTGAGTACGTCCCCAGTCTTGTATCTGAATCAGTCTGATAAAACAACCCACAGAATGCCATCACATGAATCAAAACGGACTTGAACCATGGCAATACGCATCAGTAATATCACTATCAAAACCTAAAAGTAAAACGGTTTAATGCTGAAGTAACAATTTAAAAATCCCCATCAAAATCCATCTAAGACAGCACGGGCTGTGTCTCAAGCCACCGCATCCGCCTGGGTCGCCCTGACGCATCTGCGGTGGTAGGTGGCAGAGCTACAGTGGTGTTGGCCAGACCATGAGACATCCCGAAAAAAAAGCAGGGGGGGGGGGGGGGGGGGGGGGGGAACAGTCTTCTCACGAAACGTAGCGTCTAAACTATGACCAAGGTGGAAAGGGGAGGCTCTCAAACACGATGGTGTTCTCAGTGTCGCTCTACGACCCCCACAAGTGTCACAGGACTCATGAAGGTAAGGGGTTAAATATAGGTCAAAATAAATCATTATTTACCAAGCTCTCTTTTATCTCCCAGATATAGGACAGACACTTCAAGACCTTAAGTTACAATTTTTGACTGTCTTAACATTTATAAAAATGTTTTATTCAACTCGTTTCTATGGGCTATAATAGTAAAGGCCAAATTCTATATTTTATTCAAACATTTTTTTTTATTGATAGCTAAAGGGGTCCTAAAATGTGAAATCAAATAGCTAAATGATCCACAATACGACCATGTTAAAACAATTCCGTATGTTAGCTTAGTGACCCAATGAACAAGATCCCGTTCTATCGTGAGTTTACCGGTTTGCTGCGGCTGCTCAGTGAGGACTCGGCCCAGGAGCGATCGTAGGAGACAGAGGAGGTGGTCAGAGGGGATTTCCAGCTGGAGTGGCGGCTGTCAGAACTACTGTAGTCCCTGGTCGAGCTGAGGAACCGAGAGCTCTGAGACACAAGGGCCGTGAAAACACATGGGGTTAGCGCAAGTCAATACATGGAGCAATGTAAGGTAGCTGACACATGGTACAAATCCAAGATCACCACAAACAGGAGAAGAGTTTCCCCTAGGATTTCTTTCAGCAGCGATGGCAAAGTTAGCGTTGTAGCGGGTGTGCGCCAATGGCAAGACCAACAATTCTAAAGGCCCTCAGACAATTTAGCTGTAAAAGCTAAATATAAGTAACTTCCTGCAATTCTACACATTTCGCCACAGTTTTTGCCGTGTAGTAGAGCGACTCAAACAAAATCAATAGGGGCCTCTATTTGAAGTGGCGGTAACAATTTAGCAGCGGAAGGCAAAACTACTAAATGAATGTCGAGGAAACACTGCATTTGTCTAAATATTCTTGTTCCAATTACTCCTACATTCTTGCATGCTAGCTAGGTAATGCCATTGATCTTTTTTCATTACATCAAATGCATTAATTCTACTCAAAGGTGTTTGCAAACGTGTCAACTAAGTCAGTTTATTGTACATGAGCCAGGCCCAGGACTCTTCTGGAAGAGTAGTTAAATAGACAGACAGCCCAGTAGTAACTTTATCTAATGGCACAGTCCTTGACAGGACAGGCGGGCTGAAAAATCACACTGGCAGGAATCTAGGCTGGCCTATAAAAAGCCCCAGCTAAAGTACACAGATACCTTCTCTGAACACGGCTAACTCGCCAAATAGAGAAGAGGACTGGAACCAAGAGGGAGAGTAACAGACGGTCCCTTAGACAAGAGTCAGATGGCAGCAAAGAAAGCCTGGTTTCTCATTGAAATCCAGACCTAAAGGGCACATATTTTAGGAATACAAAGTGACATTTAGGGTCAGCAAATGTATGTGACCTGCCACTTTCTCCCTCTCATACGGTGTTCAGTACCTGGTGGTCGAGGTCAGGTTTAAGGGGGGTGGCCCTGGTGAAGCGATCACTGTTCAGGACACTGGATCTTCCATAGAGCCTGCTGGATCCCAGGGAACCCAGGGAGGAGGGGGAAGAGGATGAAGAATAAGATGACGTGGTGCTGGCCACCGTAAAGGGCAGCCGGCGAGGCTTGGAATCCATCACTGATTGGCTGTGGAAAGATATTAGAAAACAAAATGTTAGAGAACACATGCAATCAAACATTGTACAAAGTGGAAACAGTAAGCCTAGACATAGTCCAGTGTTATTTAATACACAAGTACTAGACTGATGTAGGCTACAGCTGGGGTTCCCAAACTTTTTCCACTCAGGCCCCCCTTCCAGCATTGAACATCTCGCATGCACCATGCCTTGTCTAATGTATATTCATGTGATATGAGTGACAAACATTACAACCTAGCTAAAACAATGTTAGCCGACATGGGTTAGTTGATCGGCACATTTCTGACAAGCTATAAATAACTCTAGGGTATTTGTATTTATTATGGCTCCCCATTAGCCATTGCCTCTTCCTGGGTTCCAGGCAAATTAAGGTAGTTCTACTTTTTTTCTCCCCAATTTCAATCATCTCATCGCTGCAACTCCAACGGGCTCGGGAGGCGAAGGTCGAGTCATGTCCCCGCCAATCCGCATTTCTTAACACACGCCTGCTTAAGCCGGAAGCACTAGTGTCGGAAACACAGTTCACCTGACGACAGAGGTCAGCCTGTAGGCGCCCGGCCCGCCACAAGGAGTCGCTAGTGCACGATTAGCCAAGTCAAGCCCCCCGACCAAACACTCCCCTAACCCGGACGACGCTGGGCCAATTGTGCGCCGACCTACGGGACTCCAGAGGACGGCCGGTTGTGATAGTGCCTGGGATCGATTCCGGGTCTGTAGTGACGCCTCTAGCACTGCCTTAGACGACAGCGCCACGCGGGAGTCAGCAGTTATTCATTTTTTTAAAACATTACAATACATTCACAAACAGATTTCACAACTATTAATTGCATGCAATGACAGGAGGAAAACTGATTATACCCAATTTCAAAATTGCACCTTGTGCATTCTACCATTAAGAGTAAGTTGAAAACCGCACTGAGTTCATTCAAATAAATGTGGAAACCATCGGTATCCAGTACTCCATATCAGTACTCATTCAATATACATAACTCAGAGCTCAATGTCCTGACCAAACCCTACTTTTGTTATTGCTAAAACCTTTTGTGCCTGTTCCACCCAACCCTTAGGCTAGACTAAACATGATTTAACGACAAGATAAGACGAGATAGACCTCGCTGCGTTTTGAAACTGCAATCGTAAAGACCAGACTGAAGAGTCAGGGAATCTCCCAATCTGATAAAACCCCAACAGTCAGGAAAAGGGGTTGGCTGGTCGCTGAGACAGCCGAAGTGTGACAGTGTACAAACTGTCCAGAAACTTCTTGGCACCTAACCCACACATCTGTCCTTGGATCACAATCACTGTTTGTTGCATCCCAAATGGCACCCTAGTAGGTGCACTACATAAGCATTAGGGTGCCATTTGGTACACACCGTCACAGCCATTTGATGGTGACATTTCCTGAGGAATGAGAGCGCAGCAGGGGGGCTGTGCAGGTCAGGCCTTGCATCACACACGAGATCGTCACTGCAAGATAATTTATTAAAAAGGTGCATTCCTCTGTTTTACATGGATAACAGCACCCGTACGGTGATAGGAGAACCAGAAAGAAAAAAACATGTCCATCTCCTTACAAAGCCCCGCCCACCCCCCTGCTCAACTTTTTGAGAACCTTTCCTAAAAAGTAGACTTAACTAAATGTTTATTTCACCTAGGCTATCACTTTTGGTAGCCTACAGCTGTGGCTTGGAAATACTATTGTCATTAATTATATATTTTTATAGTTATGCTCCTAATTTAGCCCACAGCGAGTGTGGCTTCTCTCAATCACACTCATGATGTATGGGTGGTGCTAAACTTAGCCATCAGGAATGCAAAGTGTACACAAGAGGAAAGTTGTTTTGATAACAGGTCAAACTCTGTTTTGCTTGTATTTAAGATGTGGAGGCCTGCCTAGGTAAGACTGATGAAATCTGCACACAAAATGACAAAACTTCCTTCTCTACTGTTAATATTTAATTGCACAATAGTAACACGTTCAGTCAGGCTCTGCAAAACTGGAAGAGTGAATTTTTTTATTCGGCCACAGAAGTTAAATTTCAGTTTTTTTCTGAAACGTTTTGTTTTGAGGATACGGTTTGGCTGTTCTTCCTGATTCAGACAAGGCCATGGAAGCATGAGCTATTTTTCCTCTACCCGTCTAGGCCAGTCATCTACCAGATTTTCTGCAAATAAAACTATAGTTAGAGAAAGGACAAGTCTTATTAACGCAACAGTTGAGCAAAACGGTGACACTTTAGCAACTCAGTCATGAATTGCAAACTAGCCAACAATAGCTTCATGGCTAACGTTAGGTTGGTGGCTACTGTAACTAAAAGGCTACCCAAATGACCGAACCGACTTCTCAAAATGTCTGACAGTTTCCAAGAAAATAGTTCCCTTTTCTTTTGCTCACCAGATGTCGAAGGAGCTTGTCAGCTAGCTACCTAATGTTAGCAATACCCATGGCCATGGAAGAAACATGCATGATCTCAAAGCTACACTGTCTGGGGCTAGCTAGTCAAGCTAGCCTCCCAAACCTGTTGTTGGCACGGCTTCGAAGTTAAAAATGGATGAAGAAAAACAGCTTGCTAGCTAACGTTGCCTACTAGGCTAAATAGATAGTTAACGTTAGCCCACGACCACAAAGCATGCTAGGGCTACAGTTGCTAACTACCATCCTAGTACTACAAACCACTCGCAACTTCTAGAATAGAAACGACTCGATTGAGGACATGACAGTCATATCCACAAATAGGACAATTACCGTGAATGCGCTGAGATAATCTTGATGGTTTAGCTAGCGAACGGTAGGCCTATTTTTTTATGCTGCTGTTGTTGATCATCCGTCCTGACATAACGTTAAGAAGCTAGCTAATCCATTTCTTCTATCAAAGGAATCAATTTAATCGTTGCCAAATTAAAATGTAAAACAATGTCGCAGGCTATAGCTAGAAACATCACGGATAAGGTGCAAAAGCAGCACACTCTCACCTTTGCTTCGCTGCATTCAATGATGACGGCGTCTGTGTGTTGATTAAGAGAAGGTCATGTGATTTACAATGCAATCAGACACCCCAGACAAGTACGTACAACTCAGGATGGTGAAGGACAATGTACTCCATCCAATAGAATATCAAACACTGTACTTGTCCTGCCCCCTTTTTAATTGACGTTGTGAATTTTGATTGAAAGTACAGTATGATTGTGATAGTAATGAATTGATATGTTTATTTTAATTTTTTTATTTAACCAGGTAGGCTAGTTGAGCACAAGTTCTCATTTGCAACTGCGACCTGGCCAAGATAAAGCATAGCAGTGTGAACAGACAACACAGAGTTACACATGGAGTAAACAATTAACAAGTCAATAACACAGTAGAAAAAAAGAGAGTCTATTTACATTGTGTGCAAAAGGCATGAGGAGGTAGGTGAATAATTACAATTTTGCAGATTAACACTGGAGTGATAAATGATCAGATGGTCATGTACAGGTAGAGATATTGGTGTGCAAAAGAGCAGAAAAGTAAATAAATATAAACAGTATGGGGATGAGGTAGGTACAATTGGGTGGGCTATTTACCGATAGACTATGTACAGCTGCAGCAATCGATTAGCTGCTCAGATAGCAGATGTTTGAAGTTGGTGAGGGAGATAAAAGTCTCCAACTTCAGCGATTTTTGCAATTCTTTCCAGTCACAGGCAGCAGAGAACTGGAACGAAAGGCGGCCAAATGAGGTGTTGGCTTTAGGGATGATCAGTGAGATACACTTGCTGGAGTGCGTGCTACGGGTGGGTGTTGCCATCGTGACCAGTGATCTGAGATAAGGCGGAGCTTTACCTAGCATGGACTTGTAGATGACCTGGAGCCAGTGGGTCTGGCGACGAATATGTAGCAAGGGCCAGCCGACTAGAGCATACAGGTGCAGGCAACGAACGGTTGAATAGCATGCATTTGGTTTTACTAGCATTTAAGAGCAGTTGGAGGCCTCGGAAGGAGTGTTGTATGGCATTGAAGCTCGTTTGGAGGTTAGACAGCACAGTGTCCAAGGACGGGCCGGAAGTATACAGAATGGTGTCATCTGCATAGAGGTGGATCAGGGAATCGCCCGCAGCAAGAGCAACATCATTGATATATACAGAGAAAAGAGTCGGCCCGAGAATTGAACCCTGTGGCACCCCCATAGAGACTGCCAGAGGACCGGACAGCATGCCCTCCGATTTGACACACTGAACTCTGTCTGCAAAGTAGTTGCTGAACCAGGCAAGGCAGTCATTAGAAAAACCGAGGCTACTGAGTCTGCCGATAAGAATATGGTGATTGACAGTCGAAAGCCTTGGCAAGGTCGATGAAGACGGCTGCACAGTACTGTCTTTTATCGATGGCGGTTATGATATCGTTGATGATGTTGGGGAGTTAAGGTTGAAAGGATGGTTGTGATTGAAAGGATGGTTGTGATAATGAATTGATGATGATGATGATGTTGGTGAGTTACAATTTAAAGTATGATTATGATAATACACTGAACAAGAATATAAACGCAACATGTAAAGTGTTGGTCCCATGTTTCATGAGCAGAAATAAAATATCACAGAAATGTTCCATACCACAGAAAGCTTAATCTTCTAAAATGGTGTGCAGAAATTTGTTTACATCCCTGTTAGTGAGCATTTCGACTTGGCCAAGATAATCCATCCACCTGACAGGTGTGGCCTTTCAAGAAGCTGATTAAACAGCATGATCATTACGCAGGTGCACCTTGTGCTGGGGACAATAAAAGGCCACTCTAAAATGTGCAGTTTGCCACAGATGTATCAAGTTTTGAGGGAGTGTACAATTAGCATGCTGACTGCAAGAATTTCCACCAGAGCTGATGCCAATGAATCGAATGTTAATTTGTCTACCATAAGCAGCCTCCAAAGTCATTTTAGAGAACTTGGCAGTATGTCCAACCGTCCTCACAACCGCAGACCGTGTGTATAGCGTTGTGTTGCCGAGCGTTTTGCTGATGTCAACGTTGTGAACAGAGTGCACCATAGTGGGGTTATGGTATGGGCAGGCATAAGCTACAGACAATGAACACAATTGCATTTTATCAATGGCAATTTGAATGCACAGAGATACCGTGACGAGATCCTGAGGCTCACTGTCGTGCCATTCATCCACTGCTATCACCTCCTGTTTCAGCATGATAATGCACGGCCCCATGTCACAAGGATTCCTGGAAGCTGAAAGGTCCAAGTTCTTCCATGTCCTGAAAACTCACAAGACATGTCTCCCAATGAGCATGTTTAGGATGCTCTGGATCAACATGTACAACAGCGTGTTCCAGTTCCTGCAAATATTGGCAGGTAGCCTAGTGGTTCGAGTGTTGGGCCAGTAGCTGAAAGGTTGCTAGATCAAATCCCTGAGCTGACAAGGTACAATTCTGTCGTTTTGCCCCTGAACAAAGCAGTTAACCCACTGTTTCTAGGCCGTCATTGCAAATAAGAAATTGTTCTTAACTGACTTGCCTAGTTAAATAAATACAAATCCAGCAACTTTGCACAGCCATTGGAAGTGGCGTGGGACAACTTTCCACAGGCCAGAATCAGCAACTCTTTGTGAAGGAGATGTGTCACACTGCATGAGACAAATGGTGGTCTCACCAGATACGGACTTCTTTTCTGATCCACGCCCCTATCTTTTATAAAGTGCCTGTAACCAACGGATGTGTATCTGTATTCCCATTCATGTGACATCCAAAGATTAGGACCTCATGAATTTATTTTCAATTGACTTATTTCCTTATGTGAACTGCAACTCAGTCACATTTTGAAATTGTTGCATGCTGTGTTTATATTTTTGTTCAGTATAAGTTCAGATGTCACTATTATCTGGTTAAAAACAGATTTGCAGTGGTCAGTATCTCAACAGAATAGCCTATATGTGAAGATGGCTATTTTCTGTCCTCCTCTTAAGTTCGAACAGAGAGAATGAGAAACCTTATAATACATATCTATATTTTATTATACAGTATATGATATAATAAACTACCTTATATAAACTATCTTTGGTTCAAACTGTAATATATATAATTCAGAATACATGTCTCAAACCCAGCCGGGTCTGGAACAATAAAAAAAAAGTCCCCAAAAACAGATTTTTATTTTTCAAAAACTTTACATCCATCCTCCTCAACTTCACTAGTCTAAAGCAGCCACTGATGATGATGACGACGAGGACGATTATTATGAAGGAGTCTATATGGATACATACTGAAATAAATGTTATGATAGTTGCTCATTTGCCATTGATGATTCAGGCAGTGATTGCTACTACATCTCATGTCTCGCTAATTGAATAATTGGGGCGCCAGGTAGCCTAGCGGTTAAGTGTCCCTGAGACGGCAAGGTGGACAAATCTGCCATTATACCCTTGAGCAAGGCGGGTAACCACCAACAACTGCTCCCTGGGTGCCGATTATGTGGCCCCCAGCACCTCTCTGACTCAGAGGAGATGGGTTAAATGTGAAACACACATTTTGGTTGAATGCATTCAGTTTTGCAACTGACACAGGTATCCCCCTTTCCCTAAATACTACGAAATGTAGGCCAAATGATTAATGCCCTTATGATGTACAATAGGTGATGTACATCATTCATAAAATACTGAGGTTTAGACTATTATTTTATGCTGACAATCAGAAATGGTTTTGACAACCTAAAAAAAACTTGTAGTAGATGGACTGCTATTGAAATAGAATTCATAAAACGGTTTCGTCTTCGAGGTTCTATGGATTCTATTTATATAACTACTAGCGCCATCTTTGCCCACAGACACTCATGAGCTGTTCATAGTGATATACACTAGGGGGAGCATCATCTGACATTTGAATCCAACCACGTTGTAAAACAGATTGTGCTCTTCTATTATTTGGATGTTACAGGCATGTTTGTTTTGTCACCAAGGTAATTAATGCATTTGCCAACAGCTCTAATGAGCTTTATTTGAGTAATTGTTATAAAAGGTCTTGTAGACCTTCTAATGGAAAGAAGTAAAGGAAAAAATAAATCACAAGGTCAATACAGTACCTTTTTTTAATTCATTTGCATTTTGCACAAAATGGTGCAATTAATTTAATGAATTGTTAATTAGAGTAAGCCTCAGAATATTCCAATAATTGTGACAATTTTAGATAATTCTCTCATTCTGAGATCTGTATTATTTTCCACTTAAAATAAATACATCTTAATGTCAAGATTTATTTTTTGTTTTAAGAAAGGCCTACAGAGGATAAACCACTATGAGCTTAACAAGCTGGCTTGTGAACTGGAGGGCATGTGAAAGATAATGTTGGAGGTCAGAGGTCAGGTGTTGAATGGAGGAGTGAACACGGTTAACGTATTGCTTTACAACAGATGCATATGTAGAAGCCAAGGTCAACAAGATGCTCGACCGATACACCCCCATCCACAAAGTGAGGCATTGTTATTAACTCCACGGGCCGATGGCGTGGCGATCAGATCAGGTGTAAATACAACACACAAGGCTAATAGTGTGAGGTGAAGGAGAGAGTGGTGCCTCAGATTAATGGCTGACAAAAAAGGACATGTGACCTAGTGTCCTGATGAAGTGCAAGGCTCGATGAAATGAGTGGCTTTGGGGTGAGTCTCAATTGTATTTCCTTGATTTCTCACATCCTCCCGCTTCGTCTCCTTCTCAAAGCACAAGGTTCCTCCCCTCTGATCTTTATCATTCCAATACATTTTGAGAAGGAGGCAAGGAGAGAGGACGCGAGGAACTAAGGAAACATCATTGAGATTCACCCCTAGTCTACCGTTGCAGTTGGTCTCAGCCCTTACTCTTCCATTCATGTAATCATGTGCTCTCCCCTGATGTTGCTCATTGGACAACAAAATAACATTCCTTGGAGCCATTTTTCATTCATGTTTACTTTGAAAGGGGAGGAGATTTAAAAAAAAATTCTGTTGGGGTTATCAGCAAGTCTTTCAGCATAGGAATCTTTTAGTTTATAGGTATGTAGGCAAGAAATATAATGTGAAGCCATATTACATGAAACTTGATCCACAATCCTTCAGAGATACTGAGCTGTCACTCTCAATTTCTACCTCATTGAAGAGGGTAGAAGTCTAATAGCAGGCCAAATGTCTCAACCAAGAGAGATAAGGAGAAGGGAATAGGGCTACATTTATGTTGCTTTGTCAGTTCTAATCCTGCATAATCAATCAACCTTGTACAACCAATGGCCAAAGTCTCACCAGACAAATGCGGTGATGAGCTGTTAGTTTGGTGCAATCTGCCACAAACTGTTACTGAGTTACAGAATGGTGCGCTATAGAAACACAAGCTATATTATCTTATTATCTTAACGAGTGCTAGAGAGCCCTTAGACACAGACTAGCTCCAAGAATGTCTGGACTTCTCCAGCGGTGTAATCACAAAGGAATGCCCTGAGACATTTCTGCTTTTCCTCCACCACAGCCTTTCTTTCCCACGGCTGCTCCAGGTCTTGAGAATCTCTTGGCCCGCTACGCTCACTGACTCTGTTCACTGGAGGGACACACATGAATATGTCACAAAGGGATACTGTATTAGAGAAGAGCACTATTACACGACTTCAGTGTGAACGGGGATCACAAAAGGGTTTGAACATGCCTCAAGACCGAATCACCTGAACTCGAAACATTAGCCCCGATGACGGAATGTTATACGTGATCCAAATAGGACATGTTGTTTCAACGTTGTTATAACGTTAGGGACCTTTTAATTGGAAGGAATTACACAGAGAGGGATTGATTGAGAATCAATGACTTTATGCTCCATTGATAATAATCTACACATTTTTTAAAAACAAATGAAAGCCACGAGAAAACAAATGGGATGAGATATCTTGTTGTCAAATGAATCGTTTGAGACGGCAAGTCATTACAATTACAAAGACAATACACATAAAACACTAATAAAGGAGACCGCTGTAAGGTTGAAGTAAAGCCACACTGACAGCTGGGGGAGGTCCTTTCATTTCAACTTTCATTAAATCAAGCAGTCAATCACACTACATTATATGGAATCATAAGAAACCTTCGTCCGAGCTCAGAGGCCTTGAAAACAGTTAAATCCCTAGACATTTTTTTCCATCTTTATTCTCCCCAGACACATAGTGCCAGATGTCATCTACTTTAGCCTACATGGGCTGTCCCAGTCCCTGCCTCTCCCTCTCTCAGTCCTTCTCCCCTGTCTCATCCCTGCTGCTCTTTGTTCAGATGAGCTCTGTCTGAGAGGAGCACACACACAAACACGCGCGCACACGCACACACCCACAGGAGTGATGATGTCACCGTTGTGATCATTACTGTAGTGTGGGTGGTGGTGGCCTATTTTTGACCAGCCAGGCGTCATGGAGGGCAGTCCAAATGTCTGCCTCAATGCTGCTGCCTGGAGGAGCAGCGACCTGCCACCATTAATTAATACACATACGGTGACACACCACCATTAGCATAACACAAGACTAAAGAAGCTCTGACACAAGACTGTGGTCTGGGTCTGACAGGGACGGTTAAGAGAGATTTTTTTTCTGTTGTTTTTAACAAAAGCCTACAGTTGAAAAGAGGTGTGAGTAAATGCTATCTAATTTCAGCAGTTAGAAACTCATCCTTCAGCAAAACATCAATCAAAAATAGGCTATAGGATATTTTTTTGGCTGATACAAAGCTTTGAATGTCACACATCTCTCTGGGTTTAGTCTTTCTATGAAGGACAATATTATAGTGGAGTAGATGGAATGGCCATCTGACTAAGAGGTGAACTCCCACATGCCCTCAGGGATCAGCCAATTGGGAAAACATGATAGAGAAGAGACTGTAAAAAATGTGTGGTAACATCCAGACAAAAGCGGAGCTGTGAAACATGAGAACGTGAGGCTTGTTTTCAGTTGGAGATGAATGTTTCTCTCTCTTCTCCAAGGCTATTTCCTTCCATGTCTGGTGTCATTCATATGGAAGCATCCTGTAAGCAAAGGACAATGTTCCCACAGTCTATTCTGCCTCTGCTGATAAGTTTTCGTACTGTGTACGTCCAGAGAAATGCCGCGTATTTCTACATAGAGTAGAAGTTGAATGATGCACAGGAGACTGAATACTATCTAGGTCACAGAAAAGAATGTGAATAAGGTGTACATGTTTGAAGTGAGCTGTGTGTGAGAAATGAATCAACTCTCTAAGGTGAATTAGAATAGTGGTATAATCAACCTTGAAAAACTAGCACGAAAAGTCACATCTAAATCCTACTAGATCACAGTTCTATCTTGATTCTGAAATCCATGCCATGAAATGCCACATTTCATCCTCTTGAACACATTGTATAAAAGAGGGGCATGATAGGAATGAAAACCTTCACCTGCAGAGGAACGTTACGAGCTGTTGAAAAACAGGAATAACATAAATACAGCTTTGGTGAAGCAGTGTTCTAGTACAAAGAGAGAGAGGAGAGGCAAGAGAGGGATGGAGGAAGGGAGAGAGGAGAGGCAAGAGAGGGATGGAGGAAGGGAGAGAGGAGAGGCAAGAGAGGGATGGAGGAAGGGAGAGAGGAGAGGCAAGAGAGGGATGGAGGAAGGGAGAGAGGAGAGGCAAGAGAGGGATGGAGGAAGCGAGAGAGAGAGAGAGAGAGAGAGAGAGAGAGAGGTGAGACAAGAGAGTGGTGGAGGAAGGGAGAGAGGAGAGGCAAGAGAGGGATGGAGGAAGGGAGAGAGGAGAGGCAAGACAGGGATGGAGGAAGGGAGAGAGAGAGAGGAGAGGCAAGACAGGGATGGAGGAAGGGAGAGAGAGAGAGGAGAGGCAAGACAGGGATGGAGGAAGGGAGAGAGAGAGAGGAGAGGCAAGACAGGGATGGAGGAAGGGAGAGAGAGAGAGGAGAGGCAAGAGAGTGGTGGAGGAAGGGAGAGAGGAGAGGCAAGACAGGGATGGAGGAAGGGAGAGAGAGAGAGGAGAGACAAGAGAGGGATGGAGGAAGGGAGAGAGAGAGAGAGAGGAGAGGCAAGACAGGGATGGAGGAAGGGAGAGAGAGAGAGGAGAGGCAAGACAGGGATGGAGGAAGGGAGAGAGAGAGAGGAGAGGCAAGACAGGGATGGAGGAAGGGAGAGAGAGAGAGAGAGAGAGGCAAGAGAGGGATGGAGGAAAGGGGAGAGAGAGAGGAGAGGCAAGAGGGGGATGGAGGAATGGAGAGAAAGAGAGAGTGAGGGGGGGGGCAATTTCGCAAGGGTGCCAGTTTTGACAGAGATATTTCTGAAGGCTGTATGGGTTTACAATATCCAGTGATTTAATGTTTAAAAAATCCATTAGGGGTATGTTGGCCAAACAATATCTTAAATTCCCCCTAAAGGCACTATCAAATGAAATTAGCTTTACAGACGTTGGCAAGCACTAAAGCTGAAAGCAAATCTCCCCGAAAATTGATCTGCTGTTCAAGGTTGTGTTTCTAACCCTCCCATGACAAACAACTATCTTATTTCTTGAGAAATAGAATATTGCAGGGTCTTCTTTTCTTGATAGATTTTATTTCAGTGAATCTCTCAGAGGATTCAATCCATATTCCACCAAATGTTTTCTCCATATCAATCCTGCCAAAGTTTTTCTTCCTCCTTTAGATAATTCACCCTTTCTTCAGATAGTAACATACAACATCAGCATTTAAAAAGTCATTATACCTGGACAAAGACTGTAAAAACAGCAGAGAAGTAAATGTACTGTGTGTAATTCCTGTCAGATACAGTATGTTTGCCTTTCTCCATAATGAGTACCTGCCATGTAGACGAGAGGATATGACGTAGGCAGGTTGTGGAATTAGTGTCCTGTTAGTATGAGTAGATTATGTCATCTGTCTAGCTGAAAGCACGGTCAACCTAATGACAGATAAGACTCCCTGTACTCAAACATTCCCCAAACAAACAGCATCTATTTTTACCTCTGTCCTGCACTTGCCTGAAGTAAACACAGAGTACATCCGAAATGGCACCCTTTTCCCTAAATAGTGCATTACATTTGATAAGAGCCTCTGTCTCTGATTTAAAGGAGTGCACTGCATAGGGTATAGACTGCGTGGGCCCTGGTCAAAAAAGGGAATAGGGTACCATTTCGGATGCAACCTTTGTCAGTTTTGAGTGCTTTTAGCAAATGGAAAACTGCTGACATCCAGTGGTATGTTTGCACACACATTTGGCCGGGTGAAGATGTGTTTTTATTTGATTCCGGGCCATTTTGCTGCTTCGCTGAGGTGATGGTGACATTTTGCCGTGATCTCATTCTCTCTGTGAGGAGATGCATCATTCTGAGGCCGTGACTTGTTTCTTTACTTTCCTAGCACTAATGACTCTGCTTTCCCACAAAGGAAGCAGCAGCTCAGTGTGTGTGTGTGTGTGTGTGTGTGTGTGTGTGTGTGTGTGTGTGTGTGTGTGTGTGTGTGTGTGTGTGTGTGTGTGTGTGTGTGTGTGTGTGTGTGTGTGTGCGCGTGTGTGTGCGTGTGCGGGTGTGTGTGTGCGGGTGTGTGTGCGTGCAAATGTCTCTTTCTCTCCCTCTGTCTCTCTGGTGTGCATCTCTGTCACCGTGTCACTCTCTCTCTCCCTCTCTTTCCCTCTCTCCCTGTACGACAGCGTATGCGACTGTGTCTAAATAATGAGACATTCTTTACTAGGCTGTTATCCTGACGATTGTAAATGATTTCTCTCTACGGGATTACATCATGAACCGATTACAGCCTTATTCAATCAAACCTGGAAATCTGGAAAAATCCACATTCTGCCTGTGCCAAGAGGAAACATGTTTGAATGGATACAGATTAGTTCATGTTTGTTTTACCCAGTAAACATTGTTTTATTGAGCAACATGAATCCAAGTGTTTTTTGACCTGTATCTGTGAATCCCTGTTACGTTGTTGCAATGTTGTGAATAAGACCCTAAGAGGCTTTCTATCTACAGTATATTGTACCTGACCTTACTCCTCTCTTCTCTCTCCTATGAGTGACAGACGGTGTGATGGACGACTGAAAGACGACTGCGGTGCCAAAAATGCTCAAGACACAAAGGCATCTCATCTCTAACATCCTCTGACCCGCCTACTGTAGCCGGCCTTGTGCCCGGGTCAAGGGTTAATGCATTCTTCACTGTCACAATGAATTCCCATGAGCCACTTGTGGTAGTGTGGACTAGCATTGCTGCTTGCAGCTCCCAGTGTTCAAAAGTGGAGTGGTGCGCATCGCTGGCTCTGGCTACCATTACATTATTGCAAACCCCTCTTAGCCAGTGGTTGGAAGACACTGATCAATAGCTCTGTTTTCATCTCGCTTAATTGCAGAATTTCATGACAGTGAAAGCATAGGTCTAAGTCAAGGCATTGCTTGCAGCACAACACTAAGCCGTGATAGTTGAGGGTTGAGCGTCGATGAATTTTCAAATTGTGCTTGTATGTTAATGAATTCATTAGATATTTGAAATGCAAATGTAGATCTTAAAAAAGAATAATGTAAACAACTTGTCTGACATAGCGACTGTGTTATTATGTTCTTTATTGGTCCCTCGGTGTTACAACAGTGAGGTTCAATTCATTGACTTTCTTAATCATTCTATTTCGGCATCAAACCAGTCCTAGGCTTACTGAAGCTATTGGAGGAATGTTACCAACAAGACAGAAATCAGCACGATAGAGCTAATAGCTTTATGACTTCTGCAAATGGATTTAATACGGTAGATTAAAAGCACCACTAGTGTAGTACTGATGGTGGATTTAAATGGAAGGAGTACAAGGTATCAACTGTGCTTGTCTGTATTGAAATAACATAATATAAAGAGACTATTCTCTTAATTTCAGTTAGTGGCTATTTATTCATTCAGTGCCTTTATGTGGGGCATAACAAGAGGACCTTAATTCAATTATGTCGAAAGACAACCTTAGGGCCAGTTTTTCAGTTAGAGAGAAAGAGCGAGAACCTTATTTTCAGCTCTTACAGAAAATGTGTGTCGTTGAAATTAAACTCCTCTGTGTTGCTGGAAGGTTTCTGTGTTTAATGGAAACCGGGAGGGAGTGAGTGGGGTTTAGTGTAAGCTACAGAGGAGATGAATCTGTATTCCCTGAATGTGTCTCAGGCTAAAATCAATAAATGCAATGCAAGCACAGCTCCCCGCTCCCCTCTCTCCTGATGGGTGTCCCTGTCTTTCCTTGGACTAATAGAACAACAATAATGAAATCCAAATCCCCACATTATAATTTGTTTTGCATCAGTCTCAGGAGAGATCTTCTTTAGCAGTTTATTTTAGTGGCTCATTATACTTTCTAATCAAGACATAGACAGACAGCCTGTTTGCCTGTCCCCCTCCCTCCCCTCTCTACACTGAAGTGTGCTTGCTCGCATTGCAGTCATTGTGCTGGCACTTATTATGTTACAAGTGACCGAGGTACGGACAATGTTCTCAGTGCGTGCAAAGAGGACCCAGCCAGGCTACCCGGGCAGGCAAAGAGTGCTTCTTCTTTTAATGATGCAACTCAGAGAGGTGCACATACACCCCTCTCCCTCCCATCCCTCCACCACCACTAGCACCCCACGTACCCGCCCCCCCCTGTGCTCTCTTTAATGAAGATTCTCCAATGCAATTAAGATTCTCTGCGTCTTGCTGCTACAGTATGAAAAAAAACACAGCCACTGTCATTTCTCATGTCTTGTCAGTCCCTGGCTGCTGATGACGATGCGGGGGAGGGATAATTCACCCGTTGCTACTGGCCACAGCACTGTGTGTGTGAGGAGCAACCAACCCCCATCTCAACAGGTAATGGAGAAGGAAAATCAATGGCCAAAGAGCATGGAGAAGGAGCTTATAAAATGGCTTTACGTTTCAATAGCTGAATAAGGGGATTCTGTGGTCATCCTCTAAATTCAGCTAGGGGGGACTATCCATGGACCTTCACATTTATTTGAACTGTGTTCATTGCCATGTGCTTGGTGCTTGTCCTTGAGTGTAGATAGGTTGCCTTTAGAGATTATTATCACCAATGGCTTGTATTTAGGTGATTGCAAAAGAAATTCCCAGTGTTTAGATAATGTTATAATAATGTATCCTCGTTATCACCTAATTACAACTCCTTTTAATGAATGCTCTTTTCAAACTAACATAAAAAATCATACACAATATTATTGCTCCCTTGTGATACATAGATATTGCCTTAAGTGACACAAAGGAAGCACTCTATTGTATTCTCATTTCCTCATTTCATCTTCTGAGTGGTTAACATTTCCATGGTGAGAGGGTGCCCTTACAAAAAAAAACACATGAAAAAACCACAACACACAAAAAAAACACCTTGAATCCCCCCTGTCGACTTCAAAAGTTTTTCTTGATATTAATGGTACAAAAGTAACTCACTCACTAGAGGATTGCATCATATAATAACACTATTAATATACTAAATGGGGGGGGTCAGTTGGGTCAGTAACTGAAACGTTGCTTGATCGAATCCCTGAGCTGACAAGGTAAAAATCCGTCATTCTGCCCCTGAACAAGGCAGTTAACCCACTGTTCCTTGGCTGTCATTGTAAATAAGAATTTGTTCTTAACTGACTTGCATAGTTACATTTCAAAATATATATATTTCAAAATACTAAAGGTGTTTAAAGTGGCAATCCTTAATTGAAACATTAACAAAGTGTTTTCCCTGCCACAGTTTCAGTAAAAAAGCTGAATGATGTGGCTGGAGAAACGCAACCACTCTCAAATCCAAAAACTATGCTATGGATGCAAGGACTGACCATCCATGATTTCAAAATGATAATTTTAACCATGTTTTTTCAGAGTGGTGGTTTAAATATACTTTGTTTACAAACATCGGAGTAAAACAAGCTTATATTTTGGGTTCTGATGGGGTAGGACAGTTGAACTAAGCTGATGAGGCAAAATACATCACGGGGCGGCAGTGTATCCTAGTGGTTAGAGCATTGGACTAGTAACCGAAAGGTTGCAAGTTCAAATCCCCGAGCTGACAAGGTACAAAATCTGTCGTTCTGCCCTTGAACAGGCAGTTAACCCACTGTTCCTAGGCCGTCATTGAAAATAAGAATTTGTTCTTAACTGACTTGCCTAGTAAAATAAAGGTAAAAAAATATTATAATAAATAAAAATGTGTACATATCATTAATTTGTAATTCCAAAAATGGATGTAGCAACTAAGGAATGCCCCTTTAACACAAAGTGACCTTCATACGGCAGAACTATGTCGCCATTTAAACGTGACCCATTAACCTGTCCGAAATTTTTTAATTCTGTCCACTGTTCCGCGAAAGCCCTGCAAAATCATTCCTTTTCACGCATTTGGGCTTTTTAAATGTGATCACCCTAATTCCACCAGTGGAAACATTGCTACTGCAATATCTTTTCACATATGAAGAGAATAACATTATTTCAACACCACATGTGAACTTGCAATTCCACATGTTAAAGTGAGATTTTCACATGTGGAATTTTCTTGCATGTGAAACTATACATTTGATTTTCACTTTCACATTGCAATTCACATGTGAAAAATAATGACATGTGAAAATCGAATTTGAGGTTTTATATGTGAAAAACGTTCACGTGAAAATCTCACTTTCACATGTGGAATTTCAAGTTCACGTGAGAAACAATCACATGTGGATGTTTTTTGCATATGAAACTGCAAATGTGATTTTAACATATGAATGTTTTTCATGTGTGAAAATGCGATTCCACATGTAGAAATGCAATTTCACATGTGAAAGTAAGATTTTCAAATGGAGTTTTCTTACATGTGAACCTGCAAATTAGATTTTTAAACGTGATTGAATTTCCCATGTAAACTTGCAATTCCACATGTGAAGTGAGATTTTCACGTGAATGTTTTTCACATAGAACTGCATTGGCAATGTTCACATGTGCACGCTTTTAACATGTCACGTGAAACTGCAACTCACCTGTGAGGTGAAAGCATGTTATTCTCCTCACATGTGAAAAGGTGGTGTTAACATGTGAAGTCTACATTTTGTACATGTGAAAATATGGTTTCACATGTGAAATTTAAGCTCAACATGTGAAAACAGCAAACGAAAAAATGAAGGGTGGGGCAAGGCCATGTAAACAGAGCAGAGCAGTTGTACCCATTCTATCTTTAACCACCCCTCCCCTTGTTGTTTTCCAGTTCAATGAAATAATCTGGCTGCCTGCACCCCGTCTGACTGACTAAAACCCTTGTCTGGGTCACAGGGCCCATGCTCAGCCTGTTGCTTGTTATGTGTTCAGAGAGGTATAGAGCGTACAATTAGGCACACAGATGGCTGTTGTGTCTTTGCCATGCAATGGTATTGATCTTCTCCTTAGGAAAAGATCTGTGTATTTCTCCCCTGGATTTTCTGTTTTGCAAGTGCATTCTATTTGAAAACCAAAAGGCAACATTTGCACTAAGTACCTCCCACTTATTCTAGTTGTAAATCATTGGAAGTGGCATTAAGGGGAAACTTTGATCACATTTAAGATGATCATATGAGGGTTCATCTGTCACTATAAACCTAAACAGATGATGAAAAAACACAGAAAGATTTGGGCAGCAGTATCACTGTCTATCCTGTCCAGAGATGAGGAAAGACAGAATGTGAGAGTTAATGTTAAATATGAACAACATTTGAGCATCACATGTATTGTCACAAATTATGACCAAACACATTTTGAACATTCATTTCAATCCCACACATGCATGCGTAAAAAAAAAAAGAAGGTATTATTATAGCATTTCCATAGACAACATGTTCATAATAAATCATATATTTCCCTGATACTTGGAATCACATCAACGTGACTAGTTGATATCTAGCCTATGGAACATGCACTGAAACTAATCATTCAAATTTGAGAAGTTTCAGTCATTCCATACATTATTTGCATGACGCGGGTCATCTATTAATAATATCAATGATTATGAATAATCAATTACGTAACTTTTCGAAAAACAAACAAATAAACAAACAAAACAAGTCAATAAGATTCCTCATCCTTGAATCAATCCAATAGATGCTTTTGTTTGTTACATTAGCACATGGTATAGCCCTAGTCGTAGTCCAACTGTCTAAACGTAGTGTACTATTGTTTTCCTAATTAAAACAAACATTGTTCTCTATTAATGGCAAATACAAGTTTTCTTTTGTGGCAGCTTGTAAGCTGACGTCACTTTGGTTCCTTGAAGTGGAGCTGAATAAACCTTGAGAAGAGTCTCCTTCAATCTGCTGTTAGTAACTAACACACACACTCACTCACACCGAGACTCAATTACTGCCCAATTCCTTTCTTTATCATCTGTTACCGGCCTCTTTCAAAACGAAATCGAAAAGAGGCTAGAAGGCTACACGAAGTATTACTTGAAACAAAATCCCGTTGGAAATAAGTATTAGTGTCGAAACTAAAGGTAAGTGTCCTCTTATTTCAAGGTGGGGGTAAAGAAGACGGTCTGTTATATCATAGAACAAGCGATGTAGCTGGCTTGATTTGTTTCGCGAGGCGAGCTGTAGTTTCTTTGCTTACTGCGTGTGTCCCTCAATCGTCAACTGCAGATTGATAGAAACTTATCAAATGGACACAATGTTATTCTAAGCAATCGGCATGTGCGCCTTTTACTGCATGGTAAAATAATAGACTACACCAAAGTTGTTTTCTAGAGTAAACGGAGTGTTTTTTGTCGTTGCTCAGATCAAGCTAGTTTGTGACCTGATAGTCGGAATCGTCTTTGTGTCCTCTCTCGTGCGCTTTTAATTGAACTGTTCTATTTTTTTTTTTAAATAAAAACTGTTTTATTTAGTTCAGGAAAACTTTTTTGAAGATGTTTTTACCCACTGTTATATATAAGTTAGCTAGTATTTTTTGTGCACATTTAAAGGAACGATGTGGGAGTCAATGAAGGTAGGGAGCACAAGCTACCTTTGGTCTATTTAGCTGTCCGTTTACAGACAGGGCAAAATCCGAGCCAGCTAATAGCTCTTCAATGCGAAAATAAAATAATTAGTAAGCATAAACATAAATACTTGATTTAACAATATAATATATTGTGTTATGGTTTGCCAGGTAAAATTACATATCTTATTAGTAAAATTAGTTTGATGTTTTTGTCGAGTTTCAGGCTCTTTTTTTTTTACAACTGGCTAAAGCTATCTTTTGTTGCTTCCTCAAACAAGAAGCAGCTGCTGCCTGGCCGAGTCGTTGAAATGTATCCCTTTGTGTATATTACAATATCCTCCATTTTTCTACCCTTCCAAACAACAAGCCTTTCGCCATCTTGGTTGATTTAAATTCCCTAAGCACCCCCACGCTTGAAGGAAACGTATCCATGTTTTACATAGAGAAAGTTTAAACTAGACTCTGGGAAAAGAAATGTAGACGGTGACGTCATGTGAAGTTTAAGAGAAATGTAAGGCAACATTTAGCCTGTGATTGGAAGGAGGAACAATTTGGTGTTGCGTTTGAAGAAGAGTGGGATTCAGCTACAACGTTACAGTGACATTATACAGTGTTGCAATAATCGGATACATGTTTTTGAACGCCCAAAACACACAGACGTTGTGTTTTAATAAGTAGTGGCAGGTGGAGATGGCATGCAAACTGCCTTTAAAAACTCGATTTTTTTTCTCTCTCACTGAACTTGGTTAGGTATTTTCTACATGCACGATTTCTAGTTTAGCAATGACACTTTGATAAAGATGTTATTTTGTCACAACACTGTTGTTCAATAACATGAATAGCACGATATTATGTGTTTTAAACGTTCAACCGCTGGAATTAGGCAATAGGTTACACGGGCTAATCATAATCGATTAGAATAAATATGCTATATCAGAATGATGTTATGACATATAGCCCAGTGTATCATCATGTTTTGCTATTACATTTAAAAAATATATATTGTTGAATGGACTAATAGCCAAGTAGTCTAATACGTTTAGACATTTATCAACAGCTATGGATGTTTACACAAATGTCAACTTTTAATTAGTCAAGCAAAGTATTATTAGTATTTTTTCCCTTTCCCCTCTTTTCCCATTTGCATTGTGGGAGTCGTTGACACTTGTTTACACATAAAAGGCAAAGATAGTGTGCCTAGGATTATCTACTGGTAATATCACAATGTTCACCTTAGATGACTATAGGTCTTGGGCCTAATTATCATGCCATAAGTGGTATGCGCTATTGAACAACATGTAGCCTACTCGTTATCCACAATCTCGTCATTGTAAAGCTCATTTCAGAGAAGATGGCAGAGGTGTGACAGAGACAGTAGGTAGCGATGACAGTAGGCTGGTTAAATTTTTTATTATTACCATGTTATAACATATAACATGGTTCATTTGTGTGTTTTGTTGATGTTATAGCCGAGGAAAGATTTCAAACATAGGCTACCCAAAGTAGCAAACTGTCTAGTTTATCATCGAAGAATCTCCTGTCACACTAGAGATTATACTCTCATCACCAGTTGTTCTGGTGATCATCCATCCACCATATCCCTGTGTGATAGTCTTTAAAATGGATCCCAGTTGTTGTCTCACAAGCAGTTGTTGTAAAAGAACAACAACAATGATGCTTTGTGATAGGGAATCTAATCGTTTCACCTCCCACCCTCTTTGTTTGGATATTTACTGCTGCAAAGCTAAAGTGCACAGGAGCAGATGCTTAGCCAAACATCCTTGCTGAGGGAGGCGCGATGCCTTTTTCCTTCTGGGAATGGCTCCTCTCCTCTCCCTGTGCTGATGCATGGACATGACAGCAGCCTGATTTCATGGAGCTGCTAAGAAGCCATTAGTGGTATCAGTGAATTGAAACGGAACAGTCTCTCCCATTTTTCCACCACTATTACAAACGGCTATTGTTAGCTTCTTTTGTGTGTGTGTGTGTGTGTGTGCTGCAGCTGAACACACACAGCAGAACAGGGCAGAGGAGCACTAATATACTTGTGTTGCTGTGTGTTTCCCCATAATGCGAGTGAGAGAGAACAAATCTGTCAGGGCTTGTTTGTGATGTTGGTTTGAAATGGAAGCAAACTGTGCTACCTCAAGCACACTCAAATCAGGGATGTTTCCATGCCTGGCCAAGAGAAGTAAAAAAAAAACTGTAGTGCTCTCTCTCTCTCTCTCTCTCTCTCTCTCTCTCTCTCTCTCTGCCTCGCCTCCCCTCTCTCCCCCCCACAGAATGTTGTTTTCTTTGCCAGGAGATAAAAAGGACTTCCGCTTGACTTGAACATTCAGGAATTAAAGATAGACATGTTTAAGCCCTATTTGCATGTCTACCCAACGCTGCACCAAACGGTTGCTATTGACTAAGCTGATTAGGAGAAATTAGGTTTAGGAGCCCCTGTGTCTGGGGGTGCTGAAACTGACAAAACTTGGACAGCTTTTCTACAGACAATCCCATATGCACACAAGTCTATTCTGTCTAATCCTGTACTATTGAAATTAGGGCTGATAATGTTAGAGGAACGTGCCTGCTTTGGTGTCCATCATTTTTTTGTCTTTTTGAAATGAGGTGAGGGTGGTTATCCAGTCAACAATCAAGTAGTTTGTCTCGATCTACGCTGCCACCCTTTCAATTGATCTTAAACGCAATGCCCACATGGCTCTCACTGATTGCAGTGTGCACGGAATTTGATTAGCATGCTATATTCCTATACTGCACCTCCTTGTGCTAGTTTCAGTGTTTCCCTTCATTGTTTGTGAGACACTGTAACGAAGCATTTATTACTGTAACCCTGGAAACGAAGGTCTACATTGTTTGTTTCTGGCATTGATTTCCTTGTTTATGTTGTTTTGTATGGCCTACACAGAGATTGATTAGCTTCTGTAAACAGATCTTATGTGTGGTAAGGGAACGAACAGTTGGGTAAAGTCTGTGAAATCTCTGCACTGTAGTGGTGGTGTGTTGTTCACACTCATTTTACGTTTTCAACTCTAAAGAGGAAGCACGTTTGTTTTGTGTTATGTGAAATGAATCAACCAGAGCCTAATGACCTAAAGCTGGATTGTCACAGAGTCATCCAACCCTGTGTTTACTTCAAGCTCTCTGTCTCTCTCTCTCTCTCTCTCTCTCTCTCTCTCTTTCTCTCTCTCTCTCTCTCTCTCTCTCTCTCTCTCTCTCTCTCTCTCTCTCTCTCTCTCTCTCTCTCTCTCTCTCTCTCTCTCTCTCTCTCTCTCTCTCTCTCTCTCTCTCTCTCTCTCTCTCTCTCTCTCTCTCTCTCTCTCTCTCTCACACACACACCAATCTTCTCAGAAGTCAAGTACTAACTTTTATAAAGATGTGTGGTGAAATTGATGGCCCTTTAGGGATGCAGGAATTGGCTTAAAATCCAAAATGTTTAATTAGGCTACTGCTGATTATTATTGTTGGCTATTAAACCTTTGTTACTGTGCACGATGATTGTCAAGTCTGAAAATGTTCCTTGGAGCAAGTGTTGTGAATACTCATTAGCACAACTGTTGACAGAACATAACATAAGTTAATGACAGTATGACAACTTTGTTAGTGCTCCTATGATCTACTTCACCTTCGCTTTGCTATTCTAGTCACACTGTACATTAAGTTGACATTAAGTAGCAACATGCATTTTTACATAGCCTAGCCTACATTATAGCACACACATCCATTTGTACAAACATGGTGGTAGTATGCAAGATGAATGTCAGCAATATGCAAGAACATACTATGGGCATCTATGGTGGCCTGGTTCAGTTTGTGTCATGAACTGGGGAGCATTACTGGTACAAGCAGATGTCAGTTTTACAGCAGTCTGGCTTGTTTAACACGTACAAATAATCTCTGTGTTATTGTTTCTTTCGTAGACTCCAAAAATAGTAGCATAAATGCCTTTTGTACAACCAGGTCACGCCAAGTTCAGTTTGTTTCTGAAATACCAAAGACACGGAGGGCATGTTTGGGAGAGGAGGCGTTTAGCTGCTAAGGTCTTTGTTTTGTCCGTTCCCTGGGCTTCTTCCTATTTATCATTCAATGTGAGAATTTCCTTGATGAAACTCAAGGTTATTTTTTTATGGTCTGTCTGTGTCTGTCTCTCTGTCAGGATGCTTGTTGTTTCACTGGCAAGGTGAAGAGGTTGATTTCTCCCTCAAGTAATGCCTCATTTTCAAAGTCCTTGAGCTCTGCAGAAAGTCTGTAAAGGAGTAGGCTAGCCTGTCTGTCTGTCGATTCATTTTTCCTTCTTTGTACTGTATCATAAAACCTGCCAGTTTTCTCAAAACAGTCGCAAAGGGATAACCAGGCCTATTGACTTGGTTTGTGTGGGTGTTTGAGGCAGAGACAAAAAAACTGTCTTTAATTTCAGCTGTAGGCTATTGATTACAGTAGCCAGGTATTAGGCCTTACAGTAGCCAGGTATTAGGCCTTACAGTTTCCTTCCTTCTGTCTCGAATGAGCACACTTCAATCTAAGATGCTGATAGCCTGATGAGAACTAAGAGCATTGGTTAGGCTAACTGATGTAGGAACTGAGCCAAGATTAGACTACTGAAGACGGTCCTTTTTTTCCAAAACAACATGGTTCCGTTCATAGCCTAGTAGTAGATTAGCTAGGCCTACTGCTTAACGCCAGCCGCTCTGTCTTGTCTGTAGCCATGCTAAACGTGTATGGCTTGATACCCTATGACAAAAGAGTCAGATAAACCACAGCTCTGCTCAACATGAGTCCTTCAGAGTGGGTCCAAGGTTGATGCTTTTGAACGACATCATCTGAAGGAGGGTATATCCTAAGCTATGCGTAAGGAGCAATCCACTATTAGAAAGGGCTTGTTTTTAGTGGTCTTCACCAGCGAGCCATCCACCCCCCCCCCCCCCCCCCCCCCCCCGGGAGATTGTCATATTGCCTGTGTGTGCCGTGCCTGGAAATCTCCAGTGATTGAGTCCCTGCCTACTGTGATAATGGGGACGGTATTGGAAATACCAATCGTAGTATAGCTTAGCCTAGGCCTGTTTGGTTGGCTTATCACCCTTTTACATTCTCCACTAAAATAGTGTGCAGCCTGCATGCTCTATTCACGTATCTGCAGTATCTCTCACATGCTGGGAATTCTGAAGTGTTGTTGGCATTGCGGATAGAAATATGTTTGGATGTGGGAATCTCTGGATGTGTCAGGTTTTATATTGTGGTGGGATGGTCAATGTTGTTCATCATACTAGGACAGCTGGTTGCAGGATTGAGGAGGATGGAGTAGCCCCTGGGTGGCTGTTAAAAGGTAACACTCACACACACACAGGCACAGGCACACACACACACACACACACACACACACACACACACACACACACACACACACACACACACACACACACACACACACACACACACACACACACACACACACACACACACACACACACACAGGCACACACACACACAGGCACACACACACACAGGCACACACACACACTCTGAGGTTGCGCTTCAACAACCAACCTTTTATTTATTGATCGTCCAGCATTTAAAATCTGGTCACTGCTGCCACAAAGGCTTTTCATTTTAGCTGTGCTGGCAGACTGCTGCAACCTAGCCAGAATTTTAAATATTTAATTTTAACTGAGCGCCATAAGAACTGACAAGGATGTGGAGGGATGGGGGAAAGAAGGACTCTGTTCAGCAATGAAATAGCCAAATTTTATGTTGGTCAGCAGTAACCATACAGTGTAAGGTCTTCTTTGTAAACCGTCCTGCTTGCATTTGTCCGAGTAGGGCAGGAGTAAAGAGCAGAGGCCTCGGCTATATCCATGCAGCAGACAGTTGCTTATATCTGTTGTATTTTACTAGAGCTGATTCACAGATAATATGCCTAAACTTCGGGGGCGTACTTAGTGACTCAGTCTTCGCACGTCCATCCAAACAATTCCAGCATCCGAACAGTGCACTGTGCCCCCGCCAACTTGCCTTCGATTCACAAGTGGATGAAACTGTTTCACTGGAGAAAGCATCTGAGTGAGCGAAACAGCGCCCCTTCGTCTTACTATATGTAGCCCATGTATCTGATGCTGTCTGGCTGAAAGGAGTATCACATGCCATACTCTTTTTGGCCAGACAGCATAGGATACATGGGCTGTACATACATGTCCTCTGCCTTGGCAACGATAGCAGTATTTTCAGCTGCGCCTGTCTTTTTACTAAAGAAATATGTATTGCATCCCCCTAGAGCCCTCAAACTCAACACTGGTCCTCGAAGCCAGTTCCACTGCTTTTATTTCATTGTTACCCCTCTCATCAGGGACTGAAATTTGTTTAAAAAAGAAAACATATGTTTCTTTTTATTATGCACAGTTCATGAGGCCCCTTGACGATGATGTGAAGCCTGTAGCAAATGGCCTCTTCTGCCTAATGGCAAGTCCGCCAGTGTTAAACTTTCAAAGACTCTGTTTGATATGGTCTTTTACTCATCTCGTAAAATGTAGCCTACAGTATAGATTAGGCCTTTGCATGTCATGGTGATTTCAGCTTGACTCAGCCTACCTAGTAACAGAGCTGCGGCCTAAACATTCTCCTGATTGGATTAGTCATTATTGGACCCGGAGCTAACTGGCTGTTTTTAGAACTAGACGTCAGGATAGGGACTTCACCTCGGGAAGAGGGGGATTCAAGTAATCCACACTAGCGTGACTAGCACAGACGCACCGTGGAGTTATTCCTGGGCATGGACGGATTCTATCGGTTCATTTGATGTTCCACAATCTGTTCTCCATCAGGATTCGTCCGTCTTTTCCCGTACGTGTGTGCTTGTGCAATAACTAAAAGACACTTAGCCTACAAGCAGTAAAAAGCAGGGAACCACATGTAACAAGTCATTCATTAAAGGCCCGTGAGAAGGAAATGGAAAGTTGAAAATGTGCCACCATTTTCTCTCAGACCTCATTCTCTTCCACAGATAGCCTAGACACATGCTGTGGTGATCTCGCCTCTCGTCTCAATGTGGCGGGAGTTGAAACAGAGAAACCGTTCCTCCGTCACTCCCCCCCCCCCGTCTGCCCCAGAGTGGCTGTTGTTGTTCACGGCCGCCATGAAAGGCTAGCTGCCTGCCTTGTGGCATTGTCCCTTTCTCTAAACGATGACACTGAGAGACAGCTGTAACGCGAGACGCCTCTACCCAAGCAGGCGCTCGGAGAGCGGACGGGGAGACGCCTTTATCTCAGGCTGGGGGGCACTGACCTCTACTAGCTCTCAGGGCTGCATGGGAGCAGTGTCTGGAGTTAGTATCCACCCTCTACTAACTGAAACTCTTAGACTACATAATAACATCCATGGATTGGGTTGCAGTGTAGTCGGCCTTGGTAGGATTGGTGTTTTGTGGTTGTTGTGTTGTGGTTTGAACCCGTGTGTGCCTGTGTGGCAAGGTTGTATTTGTTTGTGCGGTGTGCTTGTGTGTGTCTGTGTGTGTGTGTGTGTCTTATGTTTGTTCAAAGATGGAAACATCCACACATCCCCCTGGCCTGCAGGCTACGGAGGCTAAATCCTCTGTGAGAGCTCCCGCGTGTAATCCAAATATTTAGAGCTAATTTAAGCATGGACCAGAAGCGGAAACAACATCTGTGTGTGTGTGTGTGTGTGTGTGTGTGTGTGTGTAATCTCAACACAGGGAGGGAAATGAAAGCACTCAATCACTCACCTGTCAGAGCTCTTCACTCCCTTCAAGTATGCACACATCTGCGCACACACACACACACACACACACTTCTCCCTCAGGGTTTGACAGGATTGGGCCTTTTATTGACTCCCTGATTGAGACAGGCGATTCATTTAATGGAAACTTTAGCCATCGAAACACAGTAATGCAGGAATCAAGACTGTGCCTGTGCTTTCTATCCCCCTGCGCTTTCTATTAGGTTGAATGTTAGCTTGTAGATGAACTTTGGTGATCATCTTGTATTTCAAAATATCTCTTGTATGGAATACCATGTTGAGGCTGAGCTAGGCTAACAGGGAGAGTACAGAGAGAGGATTTATTGCAGGGTATGATGTGTTGGTCGGTTTGTTGGTCGACCCAGAGCCGGCCGGGCAGGCGAGAGAGAGGGCGGCGGGTGGAAGAGGCGTGACAGCTGCGTTGGCGGCTGCTGTGAGTGACCTTCACGCGTCGTCTTGGTAGATTGTCAAGGCTGTTGGGATGACACTGAGCCATGGAGCTCTACTCTGCTCCGCCGGAGCAGCTGCGTCCCCTCATTCACTCACTCAGACAGACAGTCGTGCGCTCCTGGTACAAGTTGCCCATATGCACTTCTTTCTCTAAATCGTAACTGTAACCATTAAGGGGGGGTGGGGGGGTGCCAAGCTCACCTTAGATGTCTACTCCAGAGGCAACTTCATCCTAATTTTTATGATTAATTTATGTAGCCAAGTATCAATTTTATAGCCTGTATGAATGAAGTCCCACAGTAGTGAACGTGGGCTGTGTTCAGTCTGATGACACACAGTCACATCAGCGTGTCTTAAAGGCTCAGTGCAGTCAACAGTTTTATATATATTTCTACACTATGCGGTTGGAATAATACTGTGAAATGGTGAAAAGGATGATAATTCTGTTTAAAAATACATTTCAGCCTGTTTTGCTGTGATGGAGTTTTGGCCTTCCATGATGACATCACCATGCAGTAAAGGAGTTAATAGACCAATAAGAAAGAGAGTTCCGAACCTCTCTGGACTCCCGAGTGGCTCAGTGGTCTAAGACACTGCATCTTAGTGCAAGAGACATCACTACAGTCCCTGGTTCTGGTTCAGATCCAGGCTGTATCACATCTGGCTGTGATTGGGAGTCCCGTAGGGCGGTGCACAATTGGCCCGGGTTTGGCCAGGGTAGACCGTCATTGTAAATACAAATTTGTTCTTAATTAACTGACTTGCCTAGTTAAATAAAGAGAACCATTTTCCACTTCCCACTCAGACCACTCCCATGAGAGTCCGAGCACAATTCTTGCTTGAGAAAGTGCTCTTTGCTAAGAAGCTCTTTTAGTTTCTTTTTCACCATTTTAATTTAAAAACAATCACAGTAAGTTACTTAATTGTTACCCAGAAATGATTTGATATTGAGATAAAAACGATTGCATTGGACCTTTAAGCTGAGGCCAGAGGCAGGTCCGTCCAATTAGCCGGTGAATGATAGCCCCATAGGCTAAGTGGAGGGAGACGGAGAGAGGCTCCCCTCAGATTCATCATGATGCTACTGTAGGAATTGGCTCCCAGCCATATTGGGAGCAGCGTTACCAGGGCTGAATCAGAAATGGCACACACATACAGTACCATCCCGCTCACACATACGCTCACACATACGCCCATGCGCTAACGGGTACACACGTGTGCACACACACACACACACACTGTTTGTGTTACATAATAACAGTCCCTCGAGGATGTCCTCTCTCTTAAATCCCACAAATGGATTGTATTTATGTTCGTTGCTTTTCAGCCAGTTCTTGTGCTTTACATTGTTTGGGATAACCCACTCCCCAGTAATGGGACTTTCTCCATCAGGTCTAGGAAAAGGCATTTAATGGAATATAACACACAGAGAGGCTCTTTTGAATAAGCTGAGAGAGAGGATCAGAATTGCACTTAGGCAAACGTTTCTACCGCACAGATTCTTCTCCCTCCCCTCTTCCTCGTCTTTCCACAGAACAGACACTCACCTCTCGCCACAGATTCCATTTTGTCAGCTTCCAGCTCCAGATCATGTAACGATAAAAGATACTGCCCCGCAGTTAAACAGTGGCGGTAAATCACACGCTAAAGAAAGCTGGGAGAAGCAGTATTTTTAAGCAGAGAGAGAGAGAGAGAGAGAGACAGAGAGAGAGAGAGGGGTTCTTTGTGTTCTGTGTACTGACTTTGTGCGATGAAGAGATGAATCACTGCTATTTAAGGGATCGGTTTCCTGCAACTGATTGTGTGACGACTCAGTGGTGGATAGATTGTCAAGACTTGCATGTTTTGTTCCCGAGGTTCCAGAAAAATGTCTGCGGCCAGTTCACAGTCAGTGCCCTCCTCTTTCATCCCTTCCTCCCTCCCTCCCTTCCTCCCTCCCTCCCTCCCTCCCTCCCTCCCTCCCTCCCTCCCTCCCTCCCTCCCTGGCCTGCGATTTCACAGATGAGCCGGGAGCAAAAGGAGTAAAAACACCTTTTTAGCGTGTCTGTCACTGAATGGCACTTTATGACGGCCTCGCTAAGGTTTCTCCTCACTAAAGTTCAAGTCTACATTACTAGATTTAACGTGACGGTTCTCTACGCCAAAGGCACTATTCAATACCAGGCCTCCGGGGCCACGTCACAGCTGTTGCCCTGGAGGCCTGGAATTGAAAAGCCGTGTTCTACGTGGACCTGTTGTTTTGTGCCTGCGGGCTTACAGAATGTTTAGGCCTAGTTAGATGCTGCTTGCTATCGTTGTGTCGCTTATGACTGTGTTTGAGTAGAGCTCACGTAAAGAGCTTACTAAAGTGTTCTAGGCCCATTGTCTGAGCAAATAGCTAGCGCGGCCGTGGCATCAGCAGCTGATGTCGGGTCAGTGTGTATTTCAAATACCCAGGCAGGCGAAAACGGTGTGAAGTATGTAGCTTCAAATCTCGCCACTGTTATTACAGCACTCTTTGGCTGGGGGACTCATTTCAGCGTCGCGCCCTCTCTGAGGGAACATCCTTTAATCATGGCTCTAATAGGCCTTTATGAAGACTCTACAGATGAATTCCCTCAGTCGGCTCGGCACGGTGTGTTTACGCCACGGAGATGTGTAATCAAGGTGGTGTGTGTGTGTGTGTGTGGAGGTTTCAGCCGTAATGGCGCGTGTTGTGTGTTTCTGTGCCCCTGTGTCTGTCTGTGTGCTGTAGAGTTTTACCCAGTGTCAGGGTGAGTATGTGCACCAGAGTGACCAATGACACCACTAGTGGTGCTGCAGTGAGAGAGACAGTGCCACGGCTGTGACACACAGTCCGGACTGTCACCATGTCCTTTCATACACACAGGCTGAGAAAGCTCCCTCTCTGCCTTTCCCCTCCTCTGTGCTCCAGGAAGACAGATACATCAGAGACAGTGTAGCACTGAGGGGCGTGAGAACACTGGGAAGGGCTGGTCCTCTCTCTTAGCAAGAACTGTCTTGTGTTTTGGGAAAATATCCTCCTCCCTCACACCAAAAGCCATAATGTCTGCCTTTCATTCTAACAGGTTTAGCAGGAAAATATGTATGACTGTGTGTTGCGCGGTCTGTTTGTGTTTGTGTTCGCAGGCCTGCTGAGCCTGCGACAGAGAGAGAGAGAGTGTGTGTGTGTGTGTGTTAGTTCTGCTCTGCTTATGCTCAGTGCCAGCTCCTAGCTGGGTCTCAAAACGTCATGTCCTTTTGTTTGGTTTGATCTGTCAGTTGACCACAACAGCGCACAGAGCTTTGATATCGCTCTATGTTGGAAATGAATCAGGTATTCCCCTTCAGGGCCCAAACTGGTCGCCATTAGCGTTTAGATTGTATTTTTCACGGAGAACAGATTAAATGAACAGTGTCATACAGAAGACATATTAACGTATAAATGGATTAACCTGACTGTCGTCCTCTTTTTCTCTCTCAGGTGTTAGAGCAGTGATGTCACAGAGCTGAAGACAT